>NW_022701523.1:268620-323510 GCF_011630105.1 Anneissia japonica
AGCCTAAATGACATCAAAATTCGAACATACTGAATGCCCACTAGGTTACCCACCCAGCTAGCGAACTAAACACAGTTTTAAAACATGATCGATTTAATAATAAGGTAGGATATAACAAAACAATAAAGATCTAACATTGTTTATTTAGTAAATTGCAACATTGCTTACGTGTTGAAAGCTGGTAAACTATATTTCAATATTGTTTACGCATTGATTATCAGTCCGACGATCCAGCCTACGATCATTGCAAAGCTAATTAAAATAACAATGACCTTCGTAGTGGTTCGTAGCTACGTTCCAAACGGTACCTACGAGCAGGCTACGAGTGGTTACGCGCAGATACGAAGCAATATTTCCTGACTACTGTACACCGCTTTCGAGGCGACCGGAAATAGATTTACGTCACATCCCAATTGGTTGTCGACATGCTAGGCCTGCGATTTCTGATCCTAGGCCTGGGTGGAGGTGGCATCGACCATCCTCCAACGGTCCCCACCTGACATTTTTGGACGATCGCCGATGTTCCCAATTATGTGGTAAACCGGCAAGTTTAACGCATTTCTGTAACTTATATTGCATTTTCTCGTTTTATTTCGGAAAGCCACTGAAAATAAATAAATCTATTTATCATATATTGTAAGTTCGCCTTTATTTTCGAATCATAAGTTATAAAAATTTGCATTTTAAAATCTTCCGAGCGTAGGCCTACTGTAGTCGTCGGTACACCGCCGTACACGTACGCCATTAAATCATGTTTGTAGAAGAAAAGTACGATACGATATCCACGAGTAATATTACTTTTAAACTTAGTTATTATGTGATTTATTGTTGTTATATTAAAAGTGATTTTCAAGTTTGTATAAATGGTAAATACCACTCCATTCTTAACTCTATTCCAGCCAGGAAACTTGAAGTCACACTTTTTCTCCCTTACTTTGACCCCTGAGAGATGCTTGTGTCTAATTGGCTTTCACACAAAAGAGGTCCCAGCTCGCTGGTGACCCGCTTGCAAGCAGCTGTTCACATGGATCGAGAGCGAGCTGCATCGAGAGCCGCTCTTGAGCGGTTGTTCACATGAAGGCCCGACTCGCGAGCCGATCGTTCGCTCGCAAGCGACCTAAGACATGTGAACGCGGTATAAATACTGTATTCAATTTCCAATTGGTTGATTGATTGATGCAAATCTTGTTGGGGCCTCAAACCACCCTTCTTGATAAAATACTAAAATGTTTTTTTGCCAATTAATATACTACTATACATTAATAATAAATAAATAATTGTAGATTTATAATATATTATTACTATATATATATATAATTATAATAATAATTCCTGCAATACACCAAATTTTAAGTCCTTAAATTGGGTACTATAGTAATTTAAACGATTGTCATTGTAAAAACATCAGAAAATATGGAATCGTTTGCAGGCTACAGAAACTTTAGTCCATTCTCTTGCAAGATTGTTTACTTCAAAGCTATCCTGTGATTGGTCAGCATTTCTTTTTGTTTTTAAACATTGCTGCGCTGGCTTGAATCTCCTGTTGACGCTGTTATTGATTTATACTACCCAGGAGAAAGCAACTTTTAAGGATCTAAATACTCTACAGCATAGTATGCCAGTGTTGTCATTTTATATATTTAAAAAAAAAACAAGATTGCACATTGCATTCTTATTTTCTTTTAATGGAAAACAACCCAATACATCAAAGTTAATATTGCAATTTAGTAGGA
This sequence comes from Anneissia japonica, assembly GCF_011630105.1. NCBI lineage: Eukaryota > Metazoa > Echinodermata > Crinoidea > Comatulida > Comatulidae > Anneissia > Anneissia japonica. The sequence continues at coordinate 270,354 of NW_022701523.1, forward strand.
CATGTATGTATTCTTTACAAATAGTTCAGGCCTATTCATTTTTTTCTAAAGTAAATCCTACAAAAAATCTAAAAAAGAACTAAAAACACAAACATTTTTATACTTTTTTTTCAATATAAATATAACTTATTTTTGGCATGTAAAACAACAGCAAATCTTGGAAACTGCACAATGTTAATTATTTTTACATGTTGCACACCCCTACCTTTCGACATTTTTTGGAAGAAAAGCAACTAGCACTTGAACTCAATAAACATTTTTAAAGTCACAGAAGCAAATCTTAGCTGAATAAAACATTGAACAACATCGCAAAGTGTTTATATGTGGTGATAGGAAAATGCATTTTTTGTTTTAGAATAGTTATGTGAAACAATGTTTTAATCATAATTAAAAATAAGAAGTTTAGTTTATTTATTGACCAGTCTTTTCTTGCAGAGATTTGTCATAATAATAATTAGGCATAACAAAGAAAAATTCTGAACAAAAACTAGGTTATAATTTGCAATAAATTATAATTACAGAACTTGAAAGTGTTGATATGTCTATTGTTAAGATGTTAGTGCAAAATTCATATTAAAAACAACCAGCTAGTTTAAAAATATTACATAGGTTAGGTGATGCATGCATGTAAAGCAGTGGTTCTCAAACTTTTTTTGCTGACGATCCAAACAAATGTCCAGTCAATTTGCTGCGACCAACTTTAACAGGACGTTAATAAACCAGATACAAATTTTAGCGTGAAAATAAAATTTTATTTTTTTTAATCTTTAAGATTCTTGCGACCCTCTTCTTCATTTGGTGACCCAATTGTGGGTATTTAAGGACCTGTTCTTGTAAAGACACCACTGTATAATATCTTGTTATTATATAAATAACAAACTATAATCGTTAGAATTCGTGTCAATACAATGTTAAAAGTTTTGTGTAATTGCTGTATTATGTATACAATAAATCCATTTACTCTCTGTGTTGATCTTCATCAATTTGATGCCAGTCTACTCGTGACGTACAGGTATGGGACCAGAAAGAAAAAAGCTTTTTTTTTTTGTTTTAAAGTTTGTGTTCAAAACGCACTAAAGAGCACCAATAGTGTAATTACCTCAAACCATGATAATGCATACTACTGTACACGTCATACATTGACTAACTTTTGGCAATGAATCTATCAAAGCATTTTTGCTCGGTAACCATACGCAGTAACTTCCTCACTGTGACGTACAAGTTAGTGACATACGTGTCTGCCTATAGTCAGCTTGTCAACAATAAATCTACACTCTTTTTGGAACTTTATCAATTCGATGCCATCCTGCTTATCTTCAGTGGCTCATATCACTGTCTTCATTGAACCGTCTTTGCCCCACTGTTGTGTTGAAAGTTGAGGTATTGTTCTTTAACTAGATCAGTGCACCCTCCAATTCAAAACCCCTCTAAATCTGAGACCCCTCTAATTCAAGACCACTTTTCCAAAGACCCAAATAACAATCTTCAGCCTTTTAACACAAAGCTAGCCCTCTAATTGGAGACAATCTCCGAGACCACCCCAAATTTTCAGGTCCCAAAGGTGGTCTTGAATTGGAGGGCAAACTGTATGTCACTTTTCATATCAATATTCCAATAATAATTTGATAAAAGACTAGTCTAATAAATTTATATTATAGTTATATTTATATTTTTATCAAAAATGAATCTCTTTTAATTAATTTTTAAACAACACTTAGTTGTTCCTTTTTATGATAGTCACCTGTATAAAATAATACAAATCATCAGAATTTACATAATAAAATAAAATGAATGTTGAATTCATTCAAGAAGCAATAGTCTGTCAATGCAGAGCCTTCTCAAGATTATCAAATTATAACAGAACTTTTTATACATCTTATGACTAGATACTGTTTGGTGCTCATATAGTTTTATATCCTTGTTATCTTTTATTTATTAACCATATAATTATGTTGTTAATACTTTTTACACTGCCAGTGATACGTAATTTCTGGGTTTTTCAGACAGTAAAATTATCTTATTATTATTATAATGATTATGTACTCAGTGTATTTTATTTGCGAATAAAAATATTCCATAAATTGAACTAACAAAATTTATGGAAACAATTCACATGTACATTCCTTTTCTTTATTTAACAAACAGTATCTTGTTAATTTTCAGTAGTTCAAAATATCTACAACTGGGCGACGGTAACAATCTCCAGCTTAGTAGGCTACGGACTTCCCCATTTTCAGTCGTGAATTACAGCCTGCAAATTAACATTGACTTGTTCCCAAGCTTTTGCTTCACTAAAAGCGAAATTAGATGTCGTAAGAGCATGCTGTCCTAAAACAACATTCGTGGAAAACGGTCTTAACCTTTGACATCGATTTTTTTTCTAAACTAGGGTTAGCTATGTCAAAAGTATGTTGCATGAGAGCTAATTTCCAGCACACCCCCACCCCCTGCAAGATTTATTGTTACAGTCCAGTACTTAGTAGATATAGTAGAGATCACCGGGAACCAAAATTTACGATAAAAAAGATAGCCTAGGCCTCATAGTTAGTTTGAAAAGTTAGGAAATTTTTGGCTACGCGCTAGATTGCCTTACCACTTTGCAAACGGACAACTCATGTTTTCAAACAAACCACCTCGCAGCTCTCATGCCAAGTGACGAATCACATGTTTTCTAGTTCAGTGAAGCAAGCATCTTGACGAACAACATTCTGATTGGTGCGAGAATCCATTGACGTGTTTTAAAAGCATTTTATTGAGCAAAAACTGTTGTTTTTGCATGAATTTAGGGTGGGCGGGAGGGTTTGTATGAGGCTGGGCGGAAGGCCCTAAAAATGGCTTTAGTATGGGCGCAAGACGTCAAGACCGCCCACCTCCGCCCTGCATGACAACATCCCTGTCAGTTGTACAGTAAATGAAATTTACACCCATGTGAGAAATTTTAAAAACAAACAACATTCCAATCATTACCAAACATTTTTTGAGTGTAGTAATTAATGAATTGCAGAATGTCGTCACCCAGAGAAGGCACTCTACATTACTGTACAGCATGTTAAACATAGTGAAAAAACAGCATAATTTAAGATATAGGCCTACCTTCCTAAACAAAATCTGAAGAACTGAAAACTTCAATAAAAACATAAGCTTAACCTTCCATAAAATCGCTACATTCCCATGGTAGTTTTCACTGTAATCATTACAACGAAAGCTCTCTCCAGTGCAATTAGGAAGGCTCCTTTTAATATTCAAACCATAAATTTAGTATTTGCTGAATTGCAGATAATTATTAGTCTAATTGCCAATTGATTTTTTATTTTGCAAAACAATTGTTTTTGTTGTTCTAGCCTATAGTATAGTAATTAAACATTTTTTTTTAAACTCTACAGTATGCATACACTGTCTTTAAGTGTGTGACTTGTAAGTCATGATCCTTTGTCAATATTACATAGTTTCTGTTTGGGATGTCAAACTATGAGCATTTGAAAAGTATTGTTGAATTTGTGTTGTAAGACAAAATATAAAAGTAAGAACAGTAACATTTACACTGTACATCCAAACATGGAGATCTGTGTGTTTGGTAATGCAACGCTTGACCGCCAAACACGGAGATTTCTGTGTTTCAGGTTTTAGCACTGAATCCAATAGATGGGGTAATTACCGACATGTACTAACAATTTGAACACTGGACCATAAGTATTTCACTATTTGAAAGTATCCAATCTGATAAAAAAAAAACTCACGCCACAGCTAGCTCTGATGGCGCGTTTTATGCCGCTGAGGCATGTGCTAAAATTTGTGCGGATTTTGATGAAAGCATGTCATCAGATGATGTAAGATGTAATATGATTTACAAATTATAATAAATCTTTGGATAGTTTTAAAGTCCTTTCAAAAAATCGCGATTATCTCAGCTTTGTTATGTGAAATTTGCGTAAATCTCCAAAAGTGAGTCATTTTCATTTTACTGTTACGGGTCACAGATTGTGATTAGAATAAAGGTTTGTACCAATGTAAAGCTAAGATGTTTGTAATTCTTGTGTACTATTCATTACATGTTAATCTGATCACATTGTACTCTCAACAAGCTTTGGAAAAGTGTTAAAATTCACTAAAAAGTCTGGCAGTGGCAGTCAGAGTGTTAAGGCACATTGTTTTCCTAAAATATAGTACAACAAAATTCATGTACTAATGAGAAGGAAACAAATCTATGTGATTTAAAAACTACTGTTATTGCATTTGGGATGAGTTTTTAAATCCATGTCAAAAGTTCACTTTACACTAAATGATCATAAAGGATGTCAGCTGATTGTCTTCTAATATCGTTGACCTCAGTTTTTATATCCGTCATTATGAGACTGAAAAATAAAAATTTAGAAGTAGTAGTACCTAAGCAAGGCTTGTACTGCAGCATATGCTGTTCAGTGAACTTAATTTTACTTAAAATTGTCCATTATTATAATATTGTGCTTAAATGTGGAACCAAAAAATGCATATCTTAAATAAGAAAGTATAATACATACTCCAAGTATTGAAATACACGCCATCGTGTTGGGATTCAATATTTCGACATTAATTATGTCATCATCAGGAATTAATTATGTCATCATCAGGAATGAATGATTCATTCCTGATGATGACATAATTAATGTCGAAGTATTGAATCCCAACACGATGGCGTGTATTTCAATACTTGGAGTATGTATTATACTTTCTTATCTGAGATTAATCAGTGGACCTTTCGGTTTTTGGAAAACGCATATCTTAAGGACAAGTAATCTTTTAGCTTTTCTATTTTATTAATAAACAATGGAGTAGTTTATAATGTAAATCATCATGACTACAGCGCATAGAAATTAATTCATTAGAATTATTTGAAATAAACCATTTCTAATATTCCCCAGGCTGCAAGAATAGATTAGTGTGTGCTTAAATCATAAAGCTAATAATCAAAGCATCAAATGTGTGTTACTTTGACGTAATATTGATAAAATCTAGGGAATGTAAATGATTCAAACAGAATTATTAATTGACTGGTTATTCAGAGTAGCTGTACAGTACTGCCCTTAAAGACTTCAAGTGTTTGATCTCATATTCTTATTATATTTTGCAGTGGTAACCGCCATTAGAATCTCTTTATTTTGTCTACTTTTTCATGCATCACTTAATGTACATTTACTTACCAGCTAATAAAACAGTGTTCTTTACTTAGCTATTTTTATTCTAATTTTATGATTTTAAAGTAGATTCTGATCTATCTTTATGCTAATCATCTTTTATTTAATATCAACCATAATTCCATACATAATTATATATGGACATCTATAATATACCAGTACATCTTTAATTAATTTTATACATTACTCCTTAATAAATATTCAGCAGTTCTCTGATTTATTTCTATTCTCATATTTTATTAATTTTTATCCATCTTGTGTGCTCATCATGAAATAATTATTAAGTAGCTAACATTGTCATTTATCTTTTATTCATTTTGTATCTGTTTATCACATAATGATTAAGTAACTAACTTGTCTAGTTAGCATGTTCCTCCATTTTGATGGTTTAATCTCAGAGACCAGATTTCCTCTTAGCATTTCCCATACTGTCTACAAGGCTGTATGCTTCAATCACAGAACACACACTTCACAATTACTCCTCATCACATCTATGTCACTGTGTCTCTTTGTCCATCTCCCCATTTTTTAAGATATAAAATGCATAGACATTTTTATATATTTATGCATGTATTCATGACATATATGTATTTGAATTAAAAACTTTGATTGATATTGCATTAACACTTAAAAGCAATTATTCTAGAATATTTATGTTGTATCAATAGTGACTTTTAGATGAATTGAATCATTCATGATGTGCACTGAACTTGCATTCAGTGTGATTACTTAAGATATTTACCAATCTCTTGGACTGGTTGCATAACCTCCAGATCTAAATCAGTTGTATTTTTTTATGCAAAATATATTATTCAAAAAATCAAATGTAATTTTTATTTTCTATAACCTTAATTCCTCTGCTATAATAAACTCACCTCCGGTATTAACCCCCCCCCCACATCCCTACTGTATCCTACATCAATTTTTACTCACTAGCCTTTCCTCGGCAAAAGCCCATGGTATGATGATTAACTAAACTGACTTTTAAAATAAAATAAAAATTAAATGTTGGCTTTGAATTAAGCATCCAGTGTTGACAATTGCCTTTTGATTGAAAAGGGGATTACCCTGGTATAAGTTTCCTCTCCATCGCCCACCCTCAGACAAAAAAATTGGTCCAATTTCATGTTCAAAGAGGAATGAGATGATACTAGGAGAGCTATGCTATTTATATAATTTATAAACCTACTAAATTTCCTTCATGGTTTTCCAACCACAGTCACCTGAAGATGTTCACTGCATGAACGAAATAGTGTGCTCAATAGTGTGCTCAATAAAGTATATTTTTGTTAGTTTTGAAAGTCTTTATTGATTATACCAAATGTTTAGAAATAAACAACTTTCACCATGAAAACATAGAAATATAAAAACAAAAAGCTACAAGAGTTACTGCAACACTTCTTTTAATAAAGCCAAAGATAAATAAATGAAGAATACAATAAAAATAATTTTATTGTCTGAATAAACAATATATAACAAATAAAATAATCTATTGTAGCATATAGGCTGGCCATGTAAGACTTGTACTTTTATTTCTAACCATCCTCTCCTACAGTATTTTCCTATGAAGCAGTGGTGGGGACATGGGCTTAAGTCCCAACCGTATAGGTCAAGGCCCCCCCCCCCCAAATATTTCCTAGAGCTGCCACTGCTATGAAGGCATTCCTAGCTAAATGAAGCAAGTCGTTGGGACAGACTTGATCAGAGGCCAAGAACTTTAGCAGACAGTGGTAATGAGTTGCTAATTACAGTCTGCTACGTTGCCAATACCGACTCATGCTTTCTAATGTTTTGAGTTGCAATGGTAATAAAACTTTATTTGTGAATATTGTTATCATCTGAACTGTATGTTGTTAATTATTGTGAATGAATAATTCATGACAAATAATTATATTACTATATTAATTTTTTTCTTTGTGAGTCCTGTTTGGGGTTTTACAGCACAAAGTAAATGATATTATTCTTTACTCTGATATGCTTTGAGAGTAACAGTCAGTCTTCAAAAAGTGTGATGATTTGCAGACTAATTCTATTGACTGAAAAACAAAATAGTTACCCAATTTCTGTGTTTCTACAGCTTCATTCATCTAGTATTTCATTAATTTCTTATCAAATTATAATAGCAACTAGAATGGTGTTCATTTTAAATGATTTTTTTTTAAAATACAAGGTCACTGAAAGTAAAAGTGAATGTTATTATTACTCCATTTTTATGTAAACGTGGTAACACCACTCTATAATATTTGTCTAGGTTTTTTGTAAATATGTACTTTAAATGTTTTGGTAGTTAGAACAGATTGTAATGTCATTGCCACAAATTGTGTTTGTATTTTGGGAGGTAGGTATTGGGAGGTGTTAAGTAAATTACCATTATACATTTTCATATATCAGGTTAGCTTGATGTACTGTCATGCTCACTAATAGGCATTTTTCGTTTTGACTACGCGGCCAGTCTACTACGAACTAATGGAGCGTGACGGCAACGCCAAGACACTGTTCGCGTAGTAGACCAAGAGCTGTTTTCGTTTTTTTAAGGCGACTACGACGACGCAGCACACACGTAGGCCTACGGAGGGGAGTTAGTCGACCATGGTTTTATTACCAGAGAACAATGTTCCCTTGTTTTATATTTGAAAAAGGAAATGTGAAAAAAAAACTTCAGCCAAATACTGTATACAAAATTAAAAGTTTCCAGTAAACACTGAGTGATGTTTCGCTGTTGGCTAGGATCTAGGCCTACCTAGGCTAGGCCAGCCTAGCCTAGGCCCTAGGTGTCAAAAGAGTCGTTACCGAGAGAAGAGGGGTGTCAGGCCTGCTCAGGCAATTTGCCAAATGCAATGATGATGTACAAATAAATAACAATTTTAAACAGAGGTATTTTAATTTATATAGCAAGGCTTGATCCACGATATCAAGGGCGGATGCCCTAGCTAGCGGCACCAGATAATGTGTTTTCTCCTACGCGAAATCCACCCTGACAAAACTAGGCTAGCCTAGGCCTAAGGCTCTTTTTTCACTATCCCCTGATTTACCTAAATTTATGTTGTGACTATTCATTCCTCATTTATTGCATGTGTTTAAATAGGCCTTTATATAAAACATTTAATTACTAACTTGCTTTAATAATTAATTCATTATAAACGAATAATGCTCGATCGCGGATGCGATGAAAATTGCAACCCCCAACAAAAAAGTTACTAGCAGTTTGCTAAACAATCCGGTGATCTGATTGGTCAGTATTAGGGTATCTAGATGTGTATAAGGGGTTGTCGCGGAAGCTGTCACAACGCCGATTTAGCCAGTAAGGTTTGTGAGCATGCGCAGATGTCTGTTACGCTCTATTAGTTCGTAGTAGACTGGCCGCGTAGTCAAAACGAAAAATGCCTAATAAAACCCTATCATACTACTACTTAAATGAGTATTTTGTTATATTTTGTAGGTGTTTTGAAGGATACAATGCCACTGTGTTTGCCTATGGTCAGACAGGGTCTGGAAAGACTTACTCGATGGGTACAGGATTCGAACAAGGTATCACAGAAGAGCAACAAGGTATCATACCTAGGGCAGTGCGTCATTTGTTCATGGGGATCGAAGCTAGAAAAACGGCAGCAAAAGAACGAAATGAGCCGCCCCCAGAATTCAAGATCTATGCTGAATTTATGGAGGTAAGAACCAAAAAAAAAAAAAAAAAAAATAGAGTAACTCTATAAATATAAAATCATATAGCCTTTAAAAAAAAAAAATATTTGTGGTATATCTTGAACTGCATGTAATCTAATTCGATTTTAATTTGATTAAATGTTTTACCTGTTTAGTAGAAACCTACTGTTCTCCCACAGGCCCAGTTCTGCTTTTTCAGGGTTGTAGCTATAATGTGGGTGGTAGACATTTTAGGGTGGATGGGTGATAACATTGGTAGGTTTTAAGGATGGACAAGGGGTTAATGTGCCATGAAATTAGCTTTAAATTAGGTGGAAAACTTCTCAAATGGTGCTTAGGGAGCGGAGTTGCTTTAGTCTTAGGTTTTTCTGTCAACTTATGTATTTGTAGAAATAGATAAAATTAAATATTTCTTTATGAAATATCCACTTTTTAGATACCATATAGTACTGTAGTCGTCAGCCTAGAAGGTCTGTATTGTAATGCTATTTTGAAATTGACTTTTTTGTATTGCGGTTAAATAGTTTTTAGTATTGTAAATTTTCACATTGAAATGGAAACCTGTGTGAACCTCAACAGATCAATAACATGGTGTGAACTGAGTAGTTAATGAAACCTCATTATGTCTTTTTATTTATGGTATGATCACAAATGATGAATCAAAAGCATGAATGAAAAACATAAATGAAACATCAATGTATATATATATTTCAGCTCTATAATGAAGAAATCATTGACTTATTTGACACAACAAGAGACATTGAAACCACAAGGGTAAGTTATTATGCATATATTACAATGGTCCTTTTGAATTATATACTAGTAAAATAGTGAACCTCTCTCCTTCCATTCCTCCGTATCTGCAATGTTAATGTTATTTAAGTTACAGTATAAAGAGGACACCTCTTGTACAGACAAAAAAAAGCATCTTTTTATCCAAATTCTGTAGATTGTGTCATATACATTTGAACTACCTATAATTTTATATGAAACTGAGTGAGATAGCAATAGTCGGCTTGTTTCCATTAACACACAGTATCAAAGGTTGATTGTTAACTTGAATAATTAAAACAGCTATCGTTTTCCCACTGAACAAAACAAAATGAAGCATAGATAAATTTTTAACTTTCCGGTTTAATTAGTCTTCGCTGAAGGTCTGATCTCAATCAATGATAGTCAACTTTGTGATTGTCATGTGCAAGTGATGTGGAAACATGAGGCATTATGCATGTATGCTGATGGTAACAAAAGACTATTGATATCATGCCATATTTGGCAGTCTTTATGGGCACTTATATCACCTAATGTTGTAGCATTCATTGCTATTCAAGCTGGGATTCAGCCATGTGTATCATAATGTGATTCTCAGATTCAGGAGAATCACAGCGAGGTGCTGCTACAGTAGAATAGTAACAAACATGAGTTATTGATATATTTAATCTAGATAGATGACATTATAAGCTTTATTTTGGTTTTTGAATCAAATACATTTCTTGTTGGTTTTGCAATCAATAATAAAAAACACCAGCTTCACAATATGTGCCTCAAAATTGCCTTTCCCATATGCATTTCCACTCTAAATATTTTGTAACATGAAATATAACAGTATTAAACTTATTCAAATTTTGGAGGTATTAGGAGGTGGGAAGGATGAGTGTAGGGGATGGAGAACACCAGAACAGATGAATGCATTGTGAGGAGGAGGGAAAAAATAGAGGGAGTAAGGGTAGGTGATGGAGGATACCGGAATAGATTAATGCATTGTGAGGAGAAAGGGAAAAAAGGGAGGGAGTAAGTAAGTGTAGGTAATGGAAGATACCTCAATAGATGAATGCATTGTGAGGATGGTGGAGAAAAGAAGAGAGGGAATAAGTGTAGATGAAGGAGAATACTGGAATAGATGAATGCATTTTGAGGAGGACAAGGGAAAAAGAGAGGGAATATGTGTAGGTGATGTAGAATACTGGAATATGAATGTATTGTGAGGAGGGAGTAAGTGTAGGTGATGTAGAATACTGTAATAGATGAATGCATTGTGAGGAGGAAGGGGGATAAGAAGAGAGGGAGTAAGTGTAGGTGATGTAGAATACTGTAATAGATGAATGCATTGTGAGGAGGAAGGGGGATAAGAAGAGAGGGAGTAAGTGTAGGTTATGTAGAATACTGTAATAGATGAATGCAATGTGAAGAAAGGGAAAGTGCAAGGTAGTAAGAATTATGCACATAAGTTTACACAATTTCAAGGTCATCTTGATGTTGTGTTATGGGGAAAGCACTGTAACACTTGGATTGAAGTGCTCAAAATAATCTTAACATCAATATTATGTTCAAAATGATATTTTTTGCAAAATAACTTCTCATCTGATATTTTTTCTGTAATTGATATAATTTTTTCACATTTCTCAGATACAAATTGTTGTGGATCTAGATGTCTTCATATGTTTTACCATTCAATAAGTACTTTTATTCCTGAAATTAATCTATTTTAACACAGATTATTAATACTACTTGACACAACTTGTAATTTAATTCCAGTTACAAATACTGTAGAAAGGTAATGAAAAGGAAAAAAAGGATAGAATATAAAAACAAGGGAGAATATGAAAAAAATAAATAAATAAAATGGAAAAGAAAGTATAGAAATTATGCATTACAAATTCAAATTTAAACAGATTATCTTCAGATGGAGAATATTACAGTGTATAAGTAAAAAGAAATAATACAAAATCAAAATATATAATAATATATGTATGATAAAAATATTGAGACTACTGTATGACTAAGAATGGAATAATAAATAATTTATGTTTTTATGTTTCTGTTTTTTCTTACTTATGTCTGTTTCTCTTTTTTATATATCCATATTTATACATTTATTTTATTGTTATCTATTCCGTAAGTAGCAGAACTGCCGCCGAGGTACCTGCGTGCACACAGTAGTGATGGCGACACTATCTCAAAATTGGGGGTGCGCACTCCCCCACCCCCTTCGCATTCTTTTGTCTTTGTTCCTTGTGGCTTCAAAAGCGCCTTGAGACAGTTTTCTGTTGAAGGCGCTATATAAATATATGACCATTGACCATTACCCGCTGTTGGGTGTGATATAAAATAAAATAAAAAAGTTAATAAAAATAATATTATGAGGCAGTTGATTCAGTGCCATAAGTTAAAAAAAAAAATATTAAGTACCGTCTGTATGGCGCAAGGAGGTATACTAATCAGTTGCAATATGTCTATTTTATTCGGACTGTTCAAGGTATCGTTGTCAACTAACATTATATAAACTACTATTCCAATGCAAATTCCTCTGTGTGTGTGTGTGTGTGTGTGTGTGTGTGACAGGATTATTAGCCATTTTTATTGAATTGTTATATATAGGTGGATTTCTTTTTATAAAATTATTCCACCCACTTAATCATTACCATGTTTTCATATTAATTTATTGCATTTTTATCATTCAAGTTATTTTGTTATATGTAATCTGTGTATATTTTCTGAATGTTTTTTTCAACAGAATAGAAAATCCCATATACGAATTCATGAAGACGCCACTGGTGGAATATACGTTGTAGGTGCTACCACACGCCCCGTAACCTCTGAACAGGACGTAAGATATTATTTGGATTTTGCAATGTACCATCCTAAAGCGTTCTCATCTCATCATACTATGCATTTTAAAATGTAGTTGTTTTGGTATTCATAATTTTCGCATTTATTATTTCACTTTCAGACACTGCAAGCACTACAGGCAGGGGCATTGTCAAGGACGACTGCATGTACAAACATGAATGCGCAAAGTTCACGATCTCACGCCATATTCACGCTACATGTGAAACAACAGAGACTTGTAAACGTGGTAAGTCAAACACTGTCATATAGTGCTCCAGGTTACAACTCAATACAAAAATTTTGTTTTGGAGAAAATAGAAGAGGAAACCAAGTGGACCACTGATTAGGCCTGAAAAAATTAATTGTGTGTTTGCCCTTCCTTTTTAAAATTACAAAAAGGGGCGGGTGGAAAAAAATTTTTTTTTTTCTTTCTAAGATACTCATCAAATGGAATGAAAATAACACAAAGAGGCCTAGAATGGCAATATCATACACCAGACAACAACTTTAGACTAGTTTGTAGGGCATCTGGCAAAAAATAAAGATATTTTTTTTGATTTGGAAAGAAAATCTAAAAAAAATTTGTTACTAAGTTTTTTTGTTAGGGGCAGGTGGTGGAGGGCAAACAAACTTTTTTTTTGGCCTTATATTATAATAATATAATATCATGCATACTCTATAAAGACTGACAATCTGTGATCAATATTTTTTAGAGCATTTAGAGTATTTTGATATTATATTCAAATTCACTGATATCAAATTTAGCACATTTATTTAACAGAATTCAGGATTTTGTACAATGAAACGACATCTGGTCCGTGGGCAAATTACGTATATATGTTACAGGTGATAATGATAATGTGCACAATGGCTAAATATAGAAGCCATTAAAAACATACCTTATGTCTGTGAAATCTGTATTAAATTCTATGCAGTTTTCAGTGTTTCATACATATAATTATTGAGTATAATTCATAGACTTTTCCTGCCATTTATACAACCTTATTTTCTTTTTAAAATTCCACTCAAAATAGAACAATAATGTTGAAAATGGAGAGGAAATTTCTCCAGCTGCACCGCAGACGGATTCACCCGATAATGTTGGACTTCATGAGTTTGAGACATTAACTGCTAAGTTCCATTTTGTGGATCTTGCGGGCTCTGAGAGGTTGAAACGAACAGGAGCAACGGGAGATCGAGCCAAGGAAGGAATATCAATTAATTGTGGATTAGTGAGTTTTGATGATCAAAACATGTTTGCTTTTATGTATTATATTTTTAGTTGTTGATGCCTAGATTAAGTTTGACTTAATACCTTATAACCAGTGTTTCCTACCCTATAAATGTTGCCCTTGGCCCTGTAAATGGTGGCTTCATACCGTGTAACCAGTGGTTCTTGGTCTTTAAGAAGTGGTTATAACCATATAACCCATGTTTCTTTGCCTTATAAACTGTGGTTCTAAACCTTACTATAATCTCTGGTTTTAGATTCTATACTAGTAGTTCCAGATATTGTAACCATGGTTTTAGGCCAATTAACCTGTGGTCCTAGTTCCTATAACCTTTGGTTTCAGATGACATAAACCAGACCAAAAGACCAGTTGGTATGTAGTGAAAAAAATCAAGGGTCATACCTATGGTTGAAATATAACATGAACAATTTTAAAGCCCTTCAATGATAAATATGCTCCATTGCTTTTTAATGTAGTCACATTTTGCTAACACAAACAAATATGATACTGTACATTTTGTAATAAAAATTAAGAAATATATTGTTTGGACATTGAATGGCTTGGTAAAACATTGAGTAATTTGTTTAACCTCTTTACAGCTTGCATTAGGGAATGTAATAAGTGCTCTTGGTGACAGGAGCAAGAAAGCAACTCATGTGCCGTACAGAGATTCCAAACTCACCAGATTATTACAAGACTCACTTGGTGGAAACAGGTTAGGTTATTAATCTTAGTTACATAACAGTTTTAATGAATGCATAAATGATATATTTATACTCAACTCCTTCCAAGAAAAATGATCCTGGAACTGTAATATAATACCAATTATAAGTCAATCCTGACGTCATCACTGCAACTCCCAATGTTATTTGCCTATCCCCACCGTCCGCTAATTTTTCAATTATTGGACGCTTGGCTTGATTTTTTTAGGTTTGTGTGCAAAAAAAAAATTTTCCCATCGTGAACCACGATAAAAATAGAATTGTAATTGAGAATTACTTTCGTAAAACAAGGTTATTTAGAACCTGAAGAAAGTTACTTTAAATTCAATATTATGAACAATTAAGCACTTCTTTGAATCAATAAACCCTCTCAACAAACAGAACATTTAATAAGAATATTCTAGACCTCTTTTAAAGACTAAAGGAACAAAATTAGATGTAGACCCGCCGAGGCGTCCTCCTACAACTACTTAGCCTAGGCCGTATAGCCTTGCGTAGTTATGAAATCATCCCAAGATTTTTACCTGTTTGCACCGACCAAACAATTTAGTGACAGTAACTGTATTCTCTCTCGAATGCTTTGAAAAATGTTTATTTCTTTGATGAATGAAAAATTACAAAGTTCTTTTAGCACAATACAAATTACAAAATAATCTAGGCCTAGTTATTCATCGTATCCATATAGTACTGCTGATGTGTAGTTTACGCTTAGGCGCTGCCTACTGCAGGAACACAAATCAGCATACGCCCACAGTATACTGATCATAACACTATAGCAACCGATGACTGGTACAACACAGTTGGTTATAAAAACTAACATTAAAAGACGGCGATTGACTTATAAAGCAATTAGTAGAGCATGCATCGTACACTAACGTACTTAGGTTAGATTTAATGCATTCAAAAATCTTTTCCGCTAAGACCCGCTTTTGGATATTTTTGTTAAGGTCCCACAACACTACAGTGTAAAAACATAAGCAAACATGTGCATTTGTGGGACAACGCGTGACACGCGCATATTCTTGTCCCTGTTCTGATTGGTTGGTTAAGTTTGATTGAAACTCTGGGAAGATCCCTTGCAGTAAAGTTACATTGTTTTTTTTTTGTTTTTTTTTATTATATTAATTAAACCATTAATCAGTTAATAAAAATATTTTTTTACATCAAGAACTTTTATCTAACTACAGTATTATGGTCAGTAATTTTGGCAGACTTTTACATGACATGTTGCAGTCCACACAGTGGGTTACTAAATCATGTTCATTTATGTATGATATAATGTTTTTCAGTCGAACACTGATGATAGCTTGTGTAAGTCCCTCTGATCCTGACTTTATGGAGACATTAAACACGTTACGATATGCCAACAGGGCACGTAACATTAAGAATAAAGTTGTGGCCAACCAAGACAAGACAAGTAGGCAGTTAGCGGCATTGCGGGCTGAGATTCGTATGCTTCAGGATGAGCTGATGGAGTACAAACAGGTTAGTATAAGATTATCAGTGGTCAGTTTATTTAAACCTAATTAAGGTATCAGTCCTCCTTAGCCATTTCCTAATTTTGGTAAGCTCTTATTTATAAGCAAAGTCGCAAGAGTCTCACAGAAATTAGGACGGCCTCACACACTCCTGCAACTGGACTCATTAAATCTGTATGTTTTTACTACTGTATTGCCCCTTTATTAGCATTTGTCTCACAGAAGTCAGTATTAATACGTGTCACCGTAAGCAACAAAACAAAATTAGATGTCGCATGCTAAAAAAGCTTGTTTGAACAGGTCTCCCAGAAATGACTTCTTCCAACTTGGGACACTTGTCATACTATTAATACTACACTTAAAACATAAATATCCTGAGTTATTTGTCATTGATTGGATGTGATGCCGAGCATTACCTCACTGTGTATTGCATACCATGCAATATAAAAAAAAATGTTCTAATGGAAAAATCTAGGATTGTGTAAATTGGCAGCTTGACCTCATAGGTTAGTTAATAGAGCACTGAACGATAATCAGAAGGTCTTGGGATCAATTCCTGATATGGACAGTGCATTTTTTTTATAACTACTACTCTGCAATAATGCAAGAATACTGGAATTTATACTACAGGTTATAACAGCACCAATGCAAATACAGTGTTTTTATTCTTGTCTGCTGATTAATAATATTCCAAATGCAAATTACGTGAATCATTACGACCGTGATTAAAAACAAGGCAGTAGTTAGCAGTAATTAATCCTTATCAGTTCTTACCATATGCTTATCTTTGAGCATCTGACCTTCAGTTTTGTCAGTTTTTCCCTTTGAAAGCTATAAATATTTATTTATTTATGATATGTGAAGGACTGTACAACACTATGTTCCATTGAAATTCTATTTATATGTAATAGATCCCTTAAAATGATATAATACTGATAGCTACAGTCAAATAGCCAAGCCTGAATCAAGAATTTCATAGATATTGCAGGCGTATGGGGTTTACTTCAGCTAGGCCTCACAAGCACTACATCCAAGCGCCTACACTATCCGTGGCCTTGACTTAATCGTAACTTCCGACAACTTTAAATTTCCCACAGATACAAAAATTATTGAAGGAGCCTGGAAAGTGGTCTATAATTAACTAGGCCTAATGAACAAGTTGCAATTGCTCCCCTTGGGAGATGCCAAGAAGGTCGTTGATTTGCACACATAGTTATCAGTTTCTACTCAACTAGCCAAGTTTGTTATTTTTTTTTGCAAATAGTTATTTTAGTCATTGACGATGCAATCTTCATTTTAAATCAATGTGACGTTCTTTCCTAATAAATAATAGTTGAATGCTACTTATGGATATTTTGTAGACAACAAACAAACATCGCTTTTACCAAACAAATATTAACACAAACTTTCAAAATCATAGTTTCCTGGTCATTTTTTTTTTTCGCTATTTAATGATTTAATAAAAATAAATTTAAAATAAATTTTAGTGCTAGTATACCAACCAAGTAAACTAAAGAAAAACTCAATAACACATTAGTAATTAAATACAATATATAATTTTGTTTAAATTACAAAAACATGACAAATAGATCAGTTACGAATTTGTTTATCATTTCAGGGTAAAAGACAATTAAATGCTGATGGTGTTGAAGAGATTAATGATTTGTTCCATGAAAATACAATGCTGCAAACGGAAATCAACAAATTGAGGGAACGTGTACGTGCCATGCAAGAGACCATTGATGCAATGAGTTCACGCATTGCTTTAATGATGGCGGACCAAGCAAGGTTTCAACTAAATAACATAACAAGTGAGTCAATATGACTATCATTGCTTTCCATACAAACCTAGGGCACATTCCATATATAAATATTGTTAATCAAAGATCCATTTCCGTGAACAACTATTTTTGCTTTCCATACAAGTGTCTTTAATCTTATCTACATTGTAAACTCTATTTTAAGACATAATTCAGAGTTATTTGGGAAGTAGATTTATGTAGTAAGGAATTTGTCTCAATTGCTGTCTGTAATTTCATTTTCATTTCTTTATTTATATATATTTATTTATTTCAACTTTATTTTTGATGACATGTACAATACAATAGCACTGACATGTACAATACAAAAGCACTGCTTTAATTTTGGTCCATATTTTCAATAAAGGTACAATAAATACAACAGTAAATACAAATGAAATATGAACAATATTTTAAAAATCATTACAAAAAATTAATCAATATGTAAGTTTATGATTATGCAAAAACATTTATAATATTCAGGTTTTAGTTTTGTTGGTTCCAGTTCACATATGCTTGATGATAATGAAAGGTACTTTTCCAATGGCATTGACATACTGTAAGTTTGTTGTGTAACTGACAGATGATTCGGACAAAAACAAACATATTTTTAGATTGGAAGGTGCAAGTCCCTAAAAGCATTTAAAAGCTAGGTTAATCATTGTTTTTACACTATCTACTATGGAAATTTAACCAGAGTTTTAAAGTTAAGTGGTAGTTAAGCTATAAAAGCAATAATCAAAGATAAGTAGAACCTGAGTTTTTAATTGGTTAAAACCATGCTCCAGAAAAACATTTTTTGATATGTTGTACAACTGTTTTTTCTGAGGCACAAAAACAGTGTTTGACAAACAACCCCGGAACAGTTAAAAAGGGCATTGGATTGGATGGAATTTATTCGGTGTAAACACCAAGGATAGCCCACGAAAGTCTAGAAGAAGACTTATTTCCAGTGGGGTCCTGATGGTGATTGGGCAGTACACCGGGAGACAATCCCCTACTCTTTTCCGAAGAGTGTACTGCGTTCGTTAACGTGCACATGGGCCATAAATGCACACAGGACCAACGGCTTAAACGTCTCATCTGAAAGACGGTGCGCTATTGTAACTTGCATTTAAGCCCTCCAGCTGAAACACAAGGAAAGACAGTGATGACAATTGAACTGGGGTCCTAGAGATCTCCACGGTTCAGCACACACACAGTGGCTACCACCAGATTAGCCGACTGAGCTAAGCTGCTCTCTCCCCTCCCCGTTTTAATTATTCAAGAAGATGTATCTCAGTAACCCTTCCCGAGTTTTCTTTTTGTGTCTTTAGTTGTATAACTTATCAAAAATTGTTTTTCTTCTGGAGCCCAGCTTTAATTTCTCTATTTGAGGTGCATGATGCTAGATATATGAGACCACTTTATCATTATGGTTATTTCTAGTAATCTGAGAGACAATATTTGAAACATTATGCACTATTCAATAAATTATATAGTTTGTCTCTGAGATGTATGGTTACAGGTGATTCTCATTAAAACAGTTATCTCCAGGATTATGTGTAATTCATTTTGAAATAAAAAATAAAACTCTAAAAATATTTAGTACTTTGAAGACTAGCTTATTTGACAGTACACTAGCTTTCGTGCACAGTGCACTTCTTCAGGTGAATGTCACACATCTTCAGGTGAATGTCACACACTCATCTGAAGAAGTGCACTGTGTGCAAGAAAGCTAGTGTACTGTCAGATGAACTAGTTTTTTAAAGTACTAAATGTTTTTTTGTGTTTTATTTTCTATTACATCAGACTAGTACGGCTCATCTATTTTCATTTTGAAATGTCATTGGGCGAGATGAACTCTATAGACATCATATTTGTACTTTATTCATTCTGTGATTTGTTTTCATATTTTTAGATTCAGAAGGAGAAGATGATGGAATAACGTCCATGATCCAAAACTATTTACAGGAAATTGAAGATTTGAGGTAATACAGTCAATTAATATTCTAGTGCTTAAATCTATTGATCAACCAAATACGTGTATTACTACTGCTTAAAAATGTACTGGTATAATGCTAACCACCGAACCACACTAATTTTGTTTTGTTTTTTATTTCTTCATTTAGTCCAATAAATTAACTAAATATAAATCTTTTTATATTAAATAATATTTTTTAAGATATACTATATCAGGTGAAAAACGTAAAATTCATTCAACAAATTTTAATTGGTCTTAAAATGATCAAGAAGCTTTTGATAAGACACAGATGGAACCATTTCAATTCCTACTCATTTACAAACCTTTTTTTCATGAAATTCTTTAATTGATTTGCTTATGGGATTTTCAAATCAATATAGGAATTCTATTTAATTTATATGTCTATTATCTGCCAGGAAGTATTTTCTTATTCTTATTTTTAATTTATAGCTAATAACTTAACTAGCTTTTTAAATGTTTTTATGTCATCACAGTATATCACATAAACTTAACTTAAAAATACACAGTATAAAAAACAAGATCAATTGATCAATGATTATTAAGTGAAAAAGAGACACAAATAGTAAATAAACAACCAATCGTGTGCCAAGACTTCATAATCAAATTATATTATTTTGTTTTGCATAGGGCAAAGCTAATTCAAAGTGAGACAATGATGACAAACATGAAGAGGCGGGCTGATTCCTCCCTTTCACATTCAACTAAGTCACCTTCCAGACTTTCCACGGCATGGTCGATGCACCCACACGTCTCAGACTCCCGGTAAAACTTAAATTGTTTTAAATTATTTCAGGCCTGCTGATTATTACACTACAAAGTTATGAAATGCTACTCAGGCAGCTCAGTAATAAGGTTTTTGACTCCTGCTGCTGGGAACCTAGGTTCAAGCAGTGGCGGCTCTAGTGAGGGCTAAGCTGTCTGACGGGGGACTTGAGATCGTATGCCCGAGCTGGTGGAAGGGGTTAAGGGAGGGTTGCCCCTCCCAAGTGAGATTCAACCTGGATGACCGGAAATGGCATTCTCAGACTGTGACAGACATGTGTTGGTTTGGTGTGGGCCTTTTTATATATTTTTTATGGTCTGACTGCCCGACAAACTTTGTCCGATGGGGGGGGGGGGCTTGACCTGTCTGGTGGGAGACTTAAACCCCCCATTCCCCCCACTCGTGCCGCCACTGGTTTCAAGACCCAGCTAGGAAGTGTAAACGCTCAGCAGTAATATCCCCAGCCTTCTATCACCTCATTTCTAGTTGTTAGCTGTCCTCATGTCCCTAATTATTTGAATTTACCGTTCCTGTTGTGTGTCATGAAGGCTCACTTACCTAACTAAATCTTAATTTTACTTCTATCTTTAATCATTGCAACCATTACATACACCAAATGTTTTTAATTGATTCCTTTGATTTCCTTTTTTATTTGTCTTATTGAAATTTTGAGGATTTATATTTTATTTTAGGCATGAGTATAATGATCCATTAGATTGTAGTGTACAGCAAGTGATAGCGGTGGCCAGGAAACAGTTAGAACATGACCAAGAAAAACTGCGCCAAGTTGAAGAGGCTAGCAGCCATCAAAAGCAAAGGCACCTCAGCGGTAGTCATGGGTAAAATATATTTACTATTCAAGAAAAAAATCATAATTATAAAGCAGTTAACATGTTTTCTGCCAAGGATGAAGGTTCAGGGGAGGACCCAGAAGAAATTATTTAAAAATAACTACTGTATATTTGATCCTGTTTCACAACAGTTGATGGAAATGATTTTCATTATGGTAGCGCCCTTTATGCCTTCGTGTATGGGATGGAACTAGGAAAAAGGGCTGAAGCAGCTCTCACAGCTAGGTTTTTTTTTACATACAATCTTTAAAAAGTTTGGTAGGTTGGTAGTATGGAAACTTGTAGTGAACAATTTTAGCAACTCAGAGAGAACTTATACTAAATCAGTAGCTCTGAACACGTGGAGGTAATTTCGAACCTGTTCAAAATATAGACTGTAGAAAAAATTTGTTGAAGGTTTCCAACAATGAGCATGCCTCTTGTTTGCTGTGAATTACCTGTAAGTTTTCCAAGTTAACTACAATTTTGCTGTATAACAAAGCCAAGTATCAATATCAAAATGCTATACAGGCTGTTCACAAATTTCAGGCATTCTGATGCAGAACCTCTGGAAGCAGAAATGGAGGTCACAAATGATGTTGCCCTGCATCAAACAGGAGAAGACGAGGAGAATGATGAAGATGATGCAAAAGAGATGAGTGGAGACTCTGATTTAGATGAGGATGAGGATGAAGATGACGATGAAGAAGATGAACAGGAGCAAGGTATCTTGTAATGCATGTGATGGAATTGGATTTAGTTATTTACTTTATGCAAACATATATAAACACACAATGTGCTATATATAAATTGTAGTTTTTAAAAATGAAATATATCTTGTCTCTTGTCTAGCTGAAGTAAAATTGCAGGAAGACCTGGCCGAGATTGCGTGCGAGATCACCGTAAAGCAGAAACTAATCGAAGAATTAGAAATGAGTCAACGAAGATTGCACACGCTTAAGGTTCAGTATGAGGAGAAGCTTAACACTTTGTTAGACCGAATAAAAGAAACTGAGAAAGAACGGGATGATGTCTTAACTAATCTAGGTAAGTCCCACATACTTCCATCTAGTGAATAATTATATTATGGCACAATTGTTTGTATTGATGGTACTTGTTTCTATACATCATATATTGCTAATATTAGGATGCAGTTGTTAAATCTTGGTGAATGATTACTCGCATAAAAACTGGCTATTGCCATTGTTCCCATAATTTCAACATCAGAACTATAGAAAATTACCTGCATTCACACGTACACACTTTTATCAATGTTTTCAGGAATTAGTATTAAAAGAAAACCTAGTTTATATTATTATATGATTCATGATTTTAATGGCATTGGCTAAATACCTACCAACTTATTTAAATACATTGATATGCATGTTTTATTGAATTCTAGGAATTTGTATTTTATTATAACATTGCTATGTTCTATGTATAAATAAAATATATAGAATTGGTACTTGTAATAGTTTTCTTGTCTTTAAACTTTATCTTCTAAATATTTTTCTCTACACATTTATCTATATATCACTGTTATAATCTCAAACTTATTTATATTTTATTTGAAGTGAAAAAGAAAGGTAATATAATGTTCTGAAGCTTAATTTGAACACTAGTTGTTGTCTTGTCTTGGTAGCATGTAGTCTATATCTTTTGGTGATTTTTCTAGGGCTAACAAGAGATAGAGATAATGTATCTTTTCTCTTGACAGTCTGCCTAGCTCTGCTTGTAACATTTCCTCCCCCACCTACTTCTGTTATTCTCACCCTCTCATTGATTAGAAAAATAGGGCGAATGCTTGCCATACCAGCTTCACGTTTTATGCTGCATAAGACTTCTGGTCTCTGTAATACAACTTGTGGGGCGTGTTTGACTCCCTGGTCTGTGTTTCAAGACAGATCCTGTGGGCGACCGACCTCGGTGAGAAATGGGCCAGTTTTGACTGCTTTCTGTCTGGTTCTTATCATACCTGGTCCCTAACAATGCAGTATAGCTCTTCGGATCATCAGGGTGCACAAACTACTGTACCATGACAGGTTTGCAGCCATATCTTGGAAGTAGATATAGGGAGTATGAATAAACTAGGTTTAAGGCCTGTTTACACTTTGATGATAACAATCAACGATAAAAAGTTAAAAAGGCAACATTAAAATGGTTGTGTGGCCACATTTTAGAAGGCAACATCTAATCTCATTATTGGTTGCTGTTGCATCACACTAAACACATATAGATATGTTTCAAGCAAGGAAAGTTGTCATCAACATTGTTTTTGAAGTAGTATATTCATCTAGTAAATTAAATTTGTATTTTTTTAAAAGATTTTTTTTCATCCATATAGTTACTTGCCAATTTCAAATATTGATTACTTTGAGCATGTTTAAGCATCATAGGCATATTTCATCATTCACATTTGTCATTGTACTGTACCAGTGGTGTGTTTCCTTCCTTTTTCCATACATGCTCATATATGTTTTTTATTCATTTGTTTTTCTTTAATCTACACTATGTAGATTCTTAAAAAAATAGTAGATATTTTTTAAAATTA
Organism: Anneissia japonica; assembly: GCF_011630105.1. Taxonomy (NCBI): domain Eukaryota; kingdom Metazoa; phylum Echinodermata; class Crinoidea; order Comatulida; family Comatulidae; genus Anneissia; species Anneissia japonica. The sequence continues at coordinate 294,153 of NW_022701523.1, forward strand.
TAGCTTTTACTAGGTAAATGTTTTGTAATAATGAAATTTAATGGACTTACTGTATTAGAATATTTCTTTAAATACTGAAGACTAATACATTTTGAGTGTATCAATAATATTTAATTAAGTTAAAGAAAATTAAATAACAATATAGCCGTTTCTGTGTGGATATTTAAATAGTGGAAAGTAAACCTGTTTTAAAAACATAGTCAATTAGCCCTGTATCTTAATTGTGTATTTATAGACACCAATGATTATTGCTGTACTTACTATACTAGAATATTTCTTTAAATACTGAAAGCTAATACATTTTGAGTGTATCAATAAATTGGATATCATTCACATCTATTCTTATATTTAATTAAGTTAAAGAAAATTAAACAACAATATAGCTGTTTTTGTGTGGATATTTAAATAGTGGAAAATTAACCTGTTTTAAAAACCTGGTCAATTTTATAGTCCTGTATCCTAATTGTGTATTTGCAGACACCAATGATTATTCAAATTTTAAACATGTTTATCTGGAGCAAATTAACATAGTGATATCACCTAAAATCACCTGACAAAAAATTTCCCATATTTCTACCATATAAAACCAACTTTTTTTCTCATTTTTATTCACAACTTGCACTTTTCTCTTCACTTTATTGCTTCTCTGTGTCTATTTGCATTTATAAGGGACTATTGTGGAATTTAAGTAGGCAGATTGAGTGTCTGTATGGACACTATACTGCCTTATTCCTCCGTATGTCATTTATTTCTTATTAACTAATTACCCGAGACCCTGCTAAGGTTTCTGTTGTGTATGCCAGGGTTGATGTATAAGGGACTATTGTGGAATTTAAGTCGGCAGATTGAGTGTCTGTATGGACACTATACTCTGCCTTATTCCTCCGTATGTCGTTTATTTCTTATTGACTTATTACCTGAGAACCTGCTAAGGTTTCTGTCGTGTATGCCAGGGTTGATGTATAGTTACTCAATGGAAATTTTATATATTTATTTATTTTGATTTATTTTTTGGATTAAGCATCAACAGGAATGGAGTTGAGCTGTGGCTTGGTGGTTAATGTGCTTGCCCTCTACTTCAACTCCCCTTCTTAATGGAAATAAATTTGTTGTTTATTATATACAGTATTGCATTTTTATCTTTTTTTTTTTTTTATAAAGCGAAGACCTTAACTTTGTTCACACCATCATGTTTAATGTGACATATCTCAGATTTGTCCTGAAAATGGCATGATGATGTCATATCACAACGATAGGAAAGACACAGGTATTTGTTACTTAAAACATATAGTGTGAACAGGGGTTAAATTTATGCATCATCATAATTTATTCCATCCTGTGAGTGGAGTGACACTGTTGAAAGTGAATAACATTTAAAAAATACTTAATTTAAAGCCCCATTCCCGGCAAAATTTCACTAAAAACTGACTTTTTTTTAGAATACAGACTATTTCTCATAAAATATTACCGTACCATTTTCTCGACGAATTCATCGTTACTAGGCAAATTCAGAGGTTGTAGATCGCATCCACTGGAATACTCTCGCTTTTATGTATACTTTATACAGTCAATAAAGTGCGCCCTCTCTAGTGAGATTAGTTTTTGTACTTCGCATCTCGCACAATGCGGTCGTTCGGTTAGGCTGAGATATGTTTGTTTAAGTGTCAAAATCTCAGTCAGAATCAGTTTTTTAACAAATTTGAAATAATTTGTCGGCCGTTTTTATGTGTGATAACAGAACCTAAATAGAGGTAAGGCTAGGCCTAGCCTAGCAGCGTTGGGTAGGCTAATGTTTTCGGCGCCTACGATATTTCTTCTCACGACCTGTCGCAAAATCAAATATGAAAATTCATCCGCATTTATTTTTTGTGTATAACACAAAAAAAATCAAATTTCAGTCTTATTTTACATTTTTTTCATTCTTAGGAATGTCTAAATTCAGTTAAACTAGCAATTCCGTATTATATTTATAAATCTTTATAACATTATACAAAAATTAGATTTTTTTTAAAAATTGAAATTTTGCCGGGAATGGGGCTTTAATTTAATTTTTAAAAATTTGATTAAGAATTTTTATTGTTAAATTGAATGATATTTTGAAAGTAAAAAGTATATTTTTTGATAGGATCAATGACGGAATCAAGAACTCAAGAGAAAGCAGCAAAGATTAAAGCAGAGTATGAAATTAAGTTAAAGAAGTTAGCAAAAGAGAAAGACCGCCTTTTGAAAGGACAGAAGGAACACTCTAGGCTCCTTAGAAACAAAACTCAATATGAAAAGCAAATGCGAAGTTTGCAAACAGATTTAGCTGAAATGAAGAAATTGAAGGTTGGAACAATATTCCGAATTCTAAATAAGTTTAAATCATGATTTTTTTATTACTTTTTTTGCTTTGATGTCTTAATATCTTCTTTGTTTTAGGAGTAGAAGTACTGTAGGGATATTTTTGGTGTGAATCACACTAAGGATAACTCACTTAGTCCAAAGACTTATTTCCAGTGGGATCCTTCTGGTGGTGATTGGGCAGTACACCGGGAGACAATCTCCTACTCTTTTCCGCAGAGTGTACTATGCTTTAAAGTGCACATGGGCCTTAATGCATACCAGACCAATGGCTTAAACCTCTCATCTGAAAGACGGGGTGTTATCATAACTTGCATTTTAGCGCTCCATCTGAAACACAAGAGCAGCGATGAGAATTGAACCAGGGACCTAGAGATTTCCACTGTTCAGTGCACACACAGTGACTTCCACCAGTTTAGCTGACTGAGCTAATCCGCTCTCTTTACTTGCTTTATTTATTTGCTTAATATTTTATGATTATATTTTATTATGATATATACATACGACAAAGTCTTTATATTATTTGTAATTTTTTTTATTCACAGGTTAAACTTATGAAACAAATCCGGGAAGAGCAGCAGAACAGCCGATTACGGGAAGGCAAATCAAATCGAGAAATTCAGCAACTTAAAAAAAGTGAAAGGAAGAAAGAAGTAATGATATATAAAAATTGGCCTTAATCCTGCTAACTGCCTTCCTTGCCTTCTCTGTCACTGCTATTTTCAATGTCATCAAAAGTTTGATTGTCTCCATCCTTGCAGTCTTCTACTTCTGTCTTTTGTTTCTTCTTCATCTCATGCTCACTACTATAATTATCACTGGATTCCTCAACCTAATTGTTGTCATCAGTTTCGTTCTTACAATCCTGACCACTATTACGAACATCATTACATTTTTCATTATTCAAATCATCTTTCTCATCATTGTCATTATTATCATGATCATCAATATGATCATCAGTGCCATCATTGTCATCAGCCATACTATGTGCTTCACCACTGCCAAATTTATACTCACAGACATTCCATTGGTGTACACAGTGCTAGTTTCTTACAATACCCTATTCTCCATTATGTGTCATCTCCTCTTTTAATCCTCCTTGCAGCCATTTTCACATTATTTCTTGTCCCTGTCTTTCTCTGCTCTTTTACACAAGGACAACCTGTTTCTTCACACACTATTACTTATTACCTTAATTTTTGTTATTATCATCGCTATCAAGTTATTTTGTTGGTAAATGTAATTCACAGATTTACAATTAAATATAAATATATTCAACATGAGAGTCAAGCAGATTGTAATTTTCAAATTTTAATTTATCATACAATTAGAATCTAATAAAGAATCTAGAAGCCAAAGCAAGGACGAGGGAGATAGTTCTTAAGCGTAGACAGGAAGAACTTTCAATGCTGCGGAAGCAAAAGAGGCCGATGTCTGATAAGGCTGCAGGACGTTTACGTACTGCAAGAACTGTTAGTGCTCAAAATGGAAAAGTCAGTGGCATGGACTCGAAAGAGAGCACTAAGCTACCAGTGAGTATGTCAGGTCCACGAAGACATACAAGGAAAGGCACCAGCCAGTACTCATCGAAAGTGGCACGTACAAAATGGCAGAACGTTGAGAGGAAGGTATGATAAGAAAATCAATAATGTTTGTTTTTTTTATCAACTATATATTGTTGAAGCTCTATAAAAATATTAGCACCTGAATATAACAGGAGATTGTTTTAATAAGAAATAACAAAAAACAAAGCGTGTTTTTTTCTGTGAACACTAATCCTTCATCGTGCAGTGGGTATTCCCACAATTCGTAGGAGTTTCGCAGAAATCATCATGGTCTTCCTCAATCCCACAAGCAAGCAAAAATCTTCTACAAATGAATTTATCTCTCTCAAATTTTAAATGTTTGCATGTTTTTACTGCTGTGTTATTGTTTCCCTGAAGTTAGGCGAGACTTTTTTCATATCTTGTTTAGGGAACCCTCCGCCCACCAATAATGAAAATTTCAAATAAAAATATAATTTTATTTTTGGCCAAATAGTGCACCCGATATTCAGAAAGAAGTTTTTCTTTATTTTTATTACGCCCACCGCTTGAAATCTACAAAAATAAGATATGTATATTTCTTTCTAATTATATAAATTTGTGTATCGTTCATCACATGCAGCAAAATACAATAACCCTGGTATTCTTAAAACAAATTTTAGCCGTAGTTCGAGCTAACTTAAAAATTTTGTCATTTTGTATTCTTAAAACAAACTTTGACTAGCACTACGACTAAATCATGCGAACATGGACTAAAATTATACCTCCTCAGGCCGATTTTTTTAGTCAGCCTAGGGTCAGGCTAAATCGCCAATTTGAAATATTTACCCCACTAAAAACGTTATTTTATAACTTACGATAAAGTGAAATGAATGAAGACAATTGTATAAATAGATCTGATGTATCTCCAGTGTGTTCAAGAAAAGAAACATTACTTTTAACTTCCAGAAGGCGAAATTACATGTTTTGCTAGCCACATGCAGCAGTTCCTGATTTCATGAAATCCCATCGCGATGCGGTCATGTAGCTTCACCGTAACCGCCACCCTTGCTAGACCTCAACAATAATAATTCTCCAAAAAAAGCAAATTTTAAATGACAGTTCAAATTCTCTATCGTTAGATGTTAATGACTAATATTGTAGTTATTATTATAGAATACTAGTTAGGCATATAATGTTCTATTATGAATTATGAGGAAATATGTTTTTGAAAGACAGACGGCAGTTTAATATTCATCCGTGTTATAATACCGGATCTGAAACTTCGTCTGCTATTAAAATTAGCTCTTTTTATTGGTTAGTTTGATAGTTGTTGCTTGCCAGCCGTCTTCCGCTGAACTACAACTAGGACTTGATTTAGTCGTAGTTAGAACTTTAACTACGTTGTTTGTGAATACAAATTGAAGTTGAAGTTGCAACTAAGACTAAATGAAGTTCTAGTTTGAAGTTCGACTAAAGTTGGTTTTAAGAATACGGATGTAAGAGGTGTTATGAAGGCTTGGTAAGCCTTATTATTGGAAGAATTCCAAGAGATCATACCAGTTAGTCCCTCAGGTCTGTTGCTCTAAAAGCAAATCAGAGAAAGTCTCACTCTATCTCCTCCTTCTTTTCATAATAGATAAGTAACGTTGTGACCCGTAAACAGACTGTGAGCCACATGGAAAGTGACATGGAGAGATTTTTACGTCACCGTCAGAAACTGGACAAGAAGTTGGACAAGTACACTACTAAGCGAGATGACGCTGTCAGAGATGGTAAAGATCCCAAAGAAGTTCAAGGTAAGACTGGTATACTATTAATACTAATGCTAAATAGATTTCCCTTATATGTGATGATATTTTGTCAATTTTATTTAATTAATTACACAGATATTAAGAGGAGGGAGAGGAGAGAGTAGAAGTGGAAGCTTTATCATCAGACATAGGCTCTTTTTGCTTGTGCATCATTGAAACTTTTTCAAATTTTAGTACAGTTTGCCCTCCAATTCTAGACCCCTCTAATTATAAACTACTTTAAGCACCAACTAAAATTCTTCACTCGTTTAAGACAAAGTTAACCCTCTAACTGGAGACCAAACCAGAGGCTACCCAAAATTGTCTGGGGCCAAAGGTGGTCTTGAATTGCAGGGTGAACTGTATGTTGTATATTGTTGATGTCTACATTATGTCTTTCTTATTTTTTTTTCCAAGATCTTACAGATCAAATTGGAACTGTTCAAGCCAACATTGATTACGTCCAAGAACAAATATCAGAATGCCAAAGTAATATAATGGAGATGATGGAGAACAGGGTGAGTAGAGCATGACAAAGAAAAAAAAAAAACCTGATTCCTGGTTGCCTATTAAAAATGAAACATTTAAGTTAAATTCAAACCATCAACTATTCTCATCCAATTCATGTTTATTAACCCATTTATTCAATTTATGTTACAACTAATGTTAGAAAACTTTTACACAGAGCAATATCTGTAACCAAGATATTTACCAGAATTAGATATCTTTGTGCAATGATTAGAAAAAAAAATTCTGTTATGAATGAAAAAGCAAAAACAGTCTGCTCAAATTGCATGTATTAATCTGTGCACATATCTGATGTGTGTATGTCTGTTGGGATAAGGGTGGTGGGATACTCTATGTATCTGTGGGTGTATGGATGTGCTTTCTTTGAGAATTGAGGGACATTTTGTTTTGCATTACTTCTGTAGTATTTGAAACATTTTTGTAATTGCTTTTGTAAATGTTCTGAATAAGATATTCCTCAAACGCCTATTCCCATCCATTCTGAATTCATGTTCAATACTTTAATTACACATTGTACTTCCGAACTGTTAAATGTCTCTGAATTAAACTCACTAAACTCTTTCCAAACATTGTTTTATTTTCATCTAATCTACACTTTCCTACACCATATCTCATATTTGCTCATTTTTCTCTCACAACTAAGTATTTCATAATGTAAACCCACACATCTTGTTCCCATTAAGCATGGCGTATGTGAGTGTCGGTGATATGGATGTTAGAATTTGAATGTTCGAGAAGCAAATACAATTGAATTTAAAATTTAAAAGATATAAAACAAATATTTAAACAACTGTTAGAACATATATTACTAAAATGGCAAAGTGCATGTCTTCTTGGTACATTGTGCTTAGACTTGAGATTAGTTTATCGCTTGGCCTGAAATCATTGCTTCAAAGAAGGTGTTGGAAAAGCTGAGCTGGCTATGGTGACAGTACATGTAAAGGTAGGTGTTATATCTTCATGCTATTAGACCAAGAGTTTGCTAGCTATATACAGTATAATGCAATTACAATTTTGGTAATCTAATCTTAATCCAAACTCAATATATTTTAATATTAATTTTTATTAAAGTGTTGAAGCATGAATAAAACCTAAATGCTTATAAAAATTGATAATTTTTAAATTTTGTCAGTATTTATTGGAAATAATTATGATTATTTATTAATTATTCATTTTATTTATTTATTTAATAATTATTATTAATTTGTTTTAAATCAACAGAAAGAAAAGAGAGTGGAAAATAGTGTAGACAAGAAGAAAGTGTCAACATTAAGAGCAAAGATCAACAAAATCCCAGTTATGCAGTCACTGCCTGAACATCCAGAACCTTCTACAGATGAAGATGATCAGGAGGAGGATGATACTATTGATGATGAACTTGATGATTTTGATCTGTCTGAAAGCAGTTCTTTCTGCAGTGACTGGTCTACAGCTTCTCTGTCTTACTCTAGCACTGATTTACACTGGTCTGACGATGAGTCTGATAGATTCGAGGACAGTTTTCGTAGTCGTAGGCCAAGCGTCAGTTCAAATTACTCAATTAGCAGTGACATCTGGGAATCATTCCGGTCAAACATCAATGCCTCCAGCCTTGGTGAAGTCACCAAGAGGTCACACGAGGCTGTATCTACTTGGTGTCACTACTTACCGTCTTCCGAGCATACAAAGTTTCTGAGACCAGTTCCCACAGATGAATCTGTTAAAGAACGTATGCCACTGGAAACTGTTGCACTCGATCAGATGCTCACGTCTGCACATGATTACTCGTTACGTGCATGCATACCAATAATGGATAGTATGTCTTCCATGCATTGCAGTGGCTTGGACACGGGAGCTGATGGAAATTCTGAAAGGGCCGTACCTGTAAACCACTGTATTGTGTCACTCAAGGATGCAATGAAGTTGGTCATTGCTGCTTGTGACAAGCTGAAGAAGGCACGCCAGCAGCTTGTCAGTCCTTTCCTGACTCCGTCAAGCAATGTTTATGACAATGGTTTTGGTTTCCATGCTGTTTTTGAACCATACAGCTATAACAATCTTAATTGCCATGCTCAGATTAATGGTTATGGGGAAGAAAAAAGGGTGGATGTTGTACAGGAATCAACACAGACACAAACGCAATCATTAGGAATGAAGATAACTGAACGAAAGAGCCGCATTCCCATTCGCATGACACGCTTAAATAAAGTTGCGATATCAACAAAACGACGTGGAACATTTTTAGTGCATGACAGAAAAGACTGGTTGAAAAATTTACCAACTATATTTAGTGATATGTAGTCGGATTCAGATTCAAATCAGCTAGTCATTTAGATCTATTTTTATGCTGACGGAGATGGAGCTAGTGATGGTGGTTGATGCGATTGATAAATTAATTGATATTTTTTTATTGTTTCATTCAACAGCAAATACCTCTCCAATTTAGGAAGATTCAAACATGTCTAGGTATATGAAAAAATTAGCTCTTACTTTGAAACTGTCGTCAGTAATTCTCTCTATTTTTACGCGAGTCTTTTGCAGAATTGACCGATATATCACATTAATACATTATATGTGAAGAAACCTTTTTTACAATGTAGGCCCATTGAAAGCTAATAGCTGTACCACTGTTGTTTGGTCATATGTATTATAATTATCACTATTACTAATTATTAAACACAAATTTCCCATTGCTGAATACAAAAAAGTAATTGGAACTGCACCATTTTGACAGCAAATGGCAGTTCGTTCAATGTAAAATACTATGTTCTAACTAATCTCAGAGCCTGTGTTGATGTTGCTGTGAAAGCAATAGACTTCTAGAAGCAAGTCCTCGCACATTTTTAAACACTTCCAAAACTCAGTTACATGTAAAAACACATCTAATTCAGACTGTTTCACTGTTCTTGATTCCACACACAATAACTACTTACTTAAAATTAAAGAAGTCCTTTAAATTGCTTGGGAAATCCTTTACTTAACAAACAAACAAATCATTAATATTATTCTCTCATTCTAATTCTTATATACATGTCTTAACCACAGTATTCAGCTTTAATGTACATGACTTGCCTTAGTATTTGTCTGTTTGCCATACATCTGACCAGTAGTTATATAAACCAGTGGTAGCATAAACACTATTGCCTGATGGTGACTTGTTACACGTCATTACATGTTGATTATTAGTATCAAATATTAGATGTAGATAACTGCATTTGCATTATTATACTATTTAAAACATAAGAAAGAGTTAGTTCGAAAATTTCCCATTAATGAAGTAAAAAAGAGTAATTTGAACTGCACCATTTTGACATCAAATAGCAGCTTGTTTGTGACGTACCATAAAACCAACATAGAATTATAGATTTTGTTGTAGCTTCTGACGCTGCAATTGGTTATTAAAACTAGTCTACTTAGCTGATTGGCTAATAATGGTCAAAATGAGGGCAATAATGAACTGTTTGACTTGCTGAAGGGTGAAACTCACCCAGCATATGCCTAAAGTCTTCTGTGTTGGTAAAATACAACACCACCTTTTAAATATCTGCAAGTTGAACTGTGTCATTTTATAGTTCTATGAATCTGCATTAAAAAATGGATTAGTAGGTTCTTAAACAGACCCAAGTTTGTTATCAGTTGTTTGACTTCTGTATTTTCAGCAATATTATTAGTGCAATGTTTAAACTCTCGTATCTAGTTGCTTCTGTTTTTTTAATCTCAGGTGAAACTTATCTATATATTTTAGTGTTTAAAGTGTACTTAATGAATGACAATTTAAATGGTTATAAGAATATAATTACTACTGCTAAAATTGGTGAATAAAGTGATAAAACCAACTGAGATACTGTATGACTTAATACTTTTTATATTAAATTTTCCTTGCTTTTTCTTTGTTAAAAAAAATGTGGTATTCAAACCTTCAATATGGTTAATCATCATCATTATCTAATAATCATCAATAGTACTATTATTACCAGTATCATATTCATTATCATTGATAACATCATAACTAACATCATAGTCATCATCATTTCACATTGTTTATCACAAAATAGGGTTATGTGTTGTTTATTGTCTTATTACTAAGGTAATTTCCTTTGGTATATGTTTCTTGTAATGTGTATAATGTGCTAAATTTAGCAAGATAAAAAATGTGATGCATTAATAATTCTTGTTAGTAACTGATACATGTTGGTAATAGTGGTGTTTTGTTATTTGTAGATTGACAATGTCATCTTCAATGTTAATGTATTTTACCCATTAATTATAATATAAAGACATTATTTTTGGTATGTTTTATTAGGACGATGGAGAGACTCAGGTGATAAGTGATGTAATAGAATCCTGCAACCTGTTGGAAGCCAAGTACCTTTTGGAGCATTTCCTCACTCTATCAATCAACACTGTAAGTATTAAGCTCTGTCCAAACTATCACATTTTCTTTGACAAAAAACTGTTGTTTGCCCCCATACATATTCATGATGTACCTATATATGGTCATGCTATAATGTCATCATGACCATATGTAGGCATGTCACATGGTTTTGTTAAATAAAATTTGATAGACTTGGTTTTATACCTTCGTGTATCCTCATTGTTCTCATTCCAAATAAAATACTTTGGTTCATTTGCCAACAATTTTATAATGCATTTTATAAAGTTTACAATATTGACGAACAAAATAAAACAATTATACAGAAGTTCTAGATATGCAATGCAATGCAACATTTTAAATACACTAGATTCTGGATACGTCAGAAATTAACATTAGAAAGAAGAATTTTTTTTTTTAAATGTATAGAAGGCAAGACAATTTTAAAAGATTATATGAAGTCAATCGTCATGCATTTTGTTTAGTGCCTTCCACAATAATGACCGTTTCAAAGCGTTTTATAACCACTAAAAAACTACAATAAATTAACTGATGACTGGTGCAAACACAAAGGGGAGGAAGGTGCACACCCCCAATTTTGAGATGGCATCACTATCACTACCGTGTACACGCAGGTACCTCAGTGTCAGTATCCCCTGAGGATAAGCCAGTGGCTCTACTACCATGCACTGCTAAGTAAAGAGGTGCGACTTGTCAAGAATGTTATTGATCAGAATAATGCATTATTGGTTTAGGGTTTAGTGGCAGCACAGCGAGAGTCCACGATCCGTGAGCTGGATGCTAAGCTACATCAAGTTGAGCAGAACAGCTTTGTACAGCAACAGCTGCTACAACATGTAATCTCAGATCAACAAGGAATGGATATTGAGGTGGAGGGTCTGTTCACACAGCCTGAAGGTAAGGCTATCACGGCATCATTTGCTGTTGTGTCAGTTTAAGAGTAACAAGATTGTAATTCCATGTTTGATTTTTTTTTAAATGTCAGATTTCGGTATTTTTTTTAAATGTCAGATTTTCGGTATTTTATAAAAAAATTCAAAACCCATATTTCTCAAATATTTTGATGTTATTGAGACTTTGTGAATGCTTACGTGATGTATTGACTGCTAATTTGTGTAATCTTAATTGTAATTAAAGATGTTTTATTAAGTAACTGTTAAACGGATTTGCCATTTTGTTAATCTATCAAAGTTATGTTGTAAACTACCAAATATATAATATTTCATTCAATATTTCTTGTTAATATAATGTTATAACCTACCATATCTATCAAGTTGACTTTATCTTCCAATCATCAAAATCAAAATTCGAAATTTGTTTTCCTTAAGCAATACATACAAACCACCAATACAAATATATAGTAGGACAAAGCTTTACAACAAACGATAGACAGACAACAGAAGTAATTTATAGGGATAAAAAAAGTGATGATTAAAATATTATTATTTAAAGAAATTATAACTTCAGATAAAATAATCACATCCATTAATGTAAAGGGATTTGTTTTTGCATTGTTTCTTACACATGTTGTATTTTTCTATTTAGCTTATGGCACAAGTAGTTCTGAAAGTTCGAGAGCATCTTCCCCAGTTGACTCAAGGTAATTGCGCCCCCAATATCATTGATATATTTAGAAATCTATCTTAGGAAATAAAAGAAATGCTTACAAATATGATGTTGGAATATGATGAGAGAAAATCAAAAGATAATATATTAGACGTTAACAGATTTTGTAATTATGATGTATCGGTACATGTGACCGCAATTTATAAGTTAGCGTTAGCACCCAAAATGTCCAGAAATCTGATTTTTAAAACAATTTCTGGTTTTTGCAGTTTATAGAAGAAGATATATTGAAAACCATTTCTGCAAAGTGTTAAGTACTAAATCTAACTGAAACATATATTCAAATTATTTTAAAATTACAGATCCTCAGTATTAAACTAATAATTTTGGAATCTTTAGAAGCCGTTTTCTCAAAACCTACTAGACTATTATATCCAATGCATTAAACATTAATAACTTTGCTAACACTCAATTTCCATCATGCAGAATTTAAAAATACCAAAAACTAAATTTTTAATTTTTTTTACAAACAGGTTTTGCCAGAGCTGGTCACATATTTGCTAATAATATTAATTACAAAATCTGTTAACATCTTTTGTATTTATAATATCAAATTTATATATATATATATATATGATTATTGCAAAACAGTACTAGAATACTGGTGTATAGTATATCAAAAATTAATGCATTGCTTTTCAAATTTCACATTAGTTCATAAATTTGTATACAAGTGAGGATATTGTCATCAGAATTGTCTACTTTTATCACCAACATCACTATCAAATTTCTCATTGCCATCACCACCACCATTATTGTTAATGTTGCCGTAATTTGCATCATCAAAATTGTTATCATTATATTCTCCACCATCATTTTCACCTTCATCAACTTTATTGGCATCATCCCCATCAATATCCTGATTGTCACAATCATCATAACCACAACAATTTCATCATTGTCACTACCATCAACATCTTCATCATCACCATAATCATCATCACCATAATCATCATCACCATCTTCATCATCACCATAATCATCATCACCATTATCATAACCATTGTCACTACTATTATGTTTTTAAGCATTTATGCATGTTTCAGTGAAGAAAATGAAAGTAGGAATGAAATGGATTATTGTGATGCAATGAATGTTGTTGTTAGAGCTATACTTGAACAAACTTATTGTTGCTCATATATTTTTTAATTTCTAAATACAGTTAAATGACATACAAATCAAATATAATTGTAAATGGTAAAGATGAGCATTCTAAGAGAGTGAAATAATTTCACCAACTTGTTTTGCTGCTTTATAATATGGCCCATCTTAATTTAAAAAAAAAAAAAAGACTTAATCTCCCAAGAGATATTTTTCAATAATTAATAATTTTATATGTAAAAATATAAAATGTAAACCATTTTGTATTATTGCTATTGTATATAAATTTACTTATTAACTCATCTTTATCATACAATTATTGTATTGTAATATTACTTTTTTAGCAATATATATATATTCTGTATACAAGCCTAAGTTAAAGAAACAGCTTTTTTTTTGACTAGGCTTGAATTTGCTGAGAGATGGGTATGTAATTTAGAATCACAAAATGGACTTCCAATTTAAGTGTTAAATATTGTATGCTTATGTGTTGTAGCAGAGGTGTGCAATTCAACAAAAATGCGAATATCTGTACAAAAATATGATGTTAAGATAGAAAGCCATAATTATATTGGTATATATTTCAATAATCCACAAAAATCTATAGACAACATGCTGATCTGCATTCTTAACAATAATAAAATGCATTTAAAATTGGCACTACATTAATTCATACATGTTTTTACTGCACTTTATGTACCGACATATATAACATGAAAGAATAGCACAATTGTGTGAGCACTGCTGTTGGTTATTATCTCTCTCTCCTCTAACCAAATTTTAAAAGGAAGAGGTATTTGTACAAAATAAATCTCATTTCTGTTGAAAGTTAATCTTGTTATTTATGTGTAGCTATGCATGATTTGCTTGTTTGTAATGACATCTGTGGAGTAATGGCAGTATCATTTTGTATTTGTTTCTATAATGTGTGTTTGATGTATACAGTACTAGTAGTCAGAATGTGTTGCCAGTGATAAATAATGGCCTGCCACCAACTGACGTGCCATTGCAGCCGACTAAGGTAAAGGATAAGGTAAGTGATGCCCCAATAGAGTATTTTCTTTTGCCCAAACCAATCTTATCATTACTACAAACCAGATGATTGTCTACAATCTTAATGCTCCAATAGTTCTCCTATCTGATGTAAGTAGAGATTTTTAAAATGTATTGTCCCATGAAATAAATTATAAAAATCTTTTTTTTTTTTTAAATTTACTTGCTCATAAAAATTATAAATTTGAACATAGAAATTAGTGTATTTAAAAAATGATTACCCATAATTTTCAAGTGAAAAATGATAGAAACAACAAAGTTGTTCTCGGGTGGAACACGAACCCACGATCTCCAGATCACTAGCCTGGCATCATACCTATAGACCACCAAGCTTGCACCTGATGGCCAGGGTTGAATTCGAGTCCAAGTAAGCAGCGGGTACTGCAATGTTGATAGTAATTGTTATTGTCATATTGGAATAGACAATAACTGGATTTGCATCAGGAGAATCAAGTATAGGTGTAATTTTGGTATTATCTGGTTTTGTTATTTGAATAATATTTAGATTTTTTTTCCTCTTTAATATAGTGCTGGTGATCTTTGTTGAAATACATTTTTTCGAAATTCTTTTTGGATGTTTAGATCACAATCCTGCTTCTTAATGTGATATTTTATGTATATTTTATGTAATTAGAGTTGGTATCTTGCATTTTTTTTATCTATTATGATGTGATGCTTGCTCTATAGTGAATATAATATGTTAACATAATTCATTGTGTTATATTCATATTTTATATTTTTATAAGTGTTATTTTAATTTATATATTATATAAAAAAATATATAAACTCCGACAAATATGTTTAAAGATAAATCACAGTGTAAAAAGTGTATATTTACTACATCCCATAACATCACAAGCATTATAATTTTATATTAAAAATCTTATTATCAATATTTTAATTTCAACAAGGTATAAATGTCCAGTACAGTAGAACCCTTATTAATGATGACATGTATATAACAATAATTTGCAATTGTGTCTCCTTAATAGGGGTTGAAAATGCCATTGATTTGACCATTTGGCATGCTCAGAAAGTGTCCCGTCCCCTTAAGAGATGTGTCCCTTTAATAGGGCTTTGTTTCACAGAAAAGTTTCTCTTTAATAGGGGTGACTCCAGAATAGTGGTGCCCCAAAGGAGGGGGGGGGTCTACTTTATTCATATTTATTTTTTTTATTCTTTACTTGACTGAATTTTTAAAAATAATTTTTAAAGGCTCGAAGACGAACAGCCACACAGGAGGAGCTGTTATATGCAGGCCAGAAAGATAACCCAGATGCTACACCTCTGATCACCTTGCCAGAGAAGGTTCTATCATCCCCTGATGACAACAGCAGTGCTTCAGATTCTGCCATCATGCCGCCTCCCAGGACAGTTCCTACTAAGAGGGACTCTTTTGGAAAGTAAGTATATTCAACATTAAAATGTAGGTTCAAATGTCAATTATGCCAAGATGTGTGGCCTAAGACATAGTAACTAATATGTTGATTATTAATTTGCAAGTATAATCTCATTAGATCTAATCATTGACATGATTAGAATTATCTATAAGCTTATAAGTATTTAATAACATTATAAATATCTAGCCCTCTTTGTTTAGAAATGTATGAATTATTACCCCTTGTCATTATATCCATATTGGCAGACATCTTCTGCTCCCTGGGAAGTAGCGTAGTATAATGCACTGCTCATCAAATATATATTAAATGAGCCTGTCCCAGTGAGTTAATGTATTTAGTCAGTATGTATGTTTAGATGTTTCTCAATGTTTGTACACATGTTTATGCTTTTGACTGTCCATTTAATCACATATATTGCATACACAGTTTATTAGCTTCAACACTTACTTGTGTATTGATTATATTTACATGGTTGCTTTATTTGTATAATTCTATTATTAAATTTATATTTGTTTTTTATTGCTTTATATGTTATTTATACTTATTGATACTTATTCATCTGTGATATTATTTACTGTCTCATTAAGTGATTACTAAATATTTTCAAGTTTTTGTTTTGTTTCACTTGTTATTACATCATTAGTTAGAACAGTGATCACTTTATTTCAAATAAGTTTCATTGATTTTGTCAGAGATACTCTACAAATCCAAATCCTTATAATTATCGTACTTTATAAAGAAATGTAGCACTGTTTTGGCAATATGTCATTGTAGGTACCGATGTTCTGTGACATTATCATAGAATCTTCCAACTATAGAGGGCAGTATTCCAAACCTAAGTTAATTACTTTATTTTGGTAATAAAGCAGTTATCTTGGTTTGCATTGTAGTGCACCCTCTATTTAAATTGTTGGAAAATAAAATGTTCCACTGCATGGTAATATAGCCTAGCATGCACTACATAGTGTTGTGTGTTATTTGTGTAGAAGTGACAAGTCATCCTCAGCCACACGGAGCTTAGCAAGTAGAAGACAATCCAATGAGGGTATGCCCACTCGGAGTGGCCATGCAGATGCTTCCCCAGCCATTAGGAGGAAAGGCATCCCCCAACCTCAGGTTATTAATACAGTCAGCACGTAAGTACCAACAGTGTACCCATTTCCATTTCTTTTTTTAATTCATTGTGTTGATTTTTCACCACTTTTGTTGATACACCATTCATTTGAGTAGTTTGTGGAAATGTTTTATTTTCTAATGAGTGTGTAATAATTTTGCTATCGTTGTATATTTCTGCACACTTTAATTATAAATTTATATTGATATACCACCTAAAGTAAACCTCAAGTGGTATAAAATGGTGTACAGGCAGTCTGTATAAACAAACATAGGTCGTCTACAATTGACTGCACTACTAGATGAAGGATGGATATTATTTTTTGTCATGATACTTCGCATGTCTTATTTGTTTATTACTGAAACAATTAATAAAAGAAAATTAGAATCTAAAATTAAACATTATTTTATAAGAACAAATGATGATAGTAAGCTGCATAATTGATGATGATGATAATGAATAATATATACCTCAATGAAATGTGCATAATATTATGCATACAGATCATATGATAGCTCTGCTGTGCATTTTAAAATTTTTTTGAAATCTAATATTATAGGCCTATATTTTAAAACTTAATTGATGCAATGTAATCTTTAACAGTTAAAATTTCTAGATAAAAAGCTTATTCTTACATGTTCCTATCAATTTCTAATAAACAGTAGTAGCTTGTAGAGCTTAAGAGAAATCCTTAATTTAATTGGGAATCATATGCTAATAACCTTAAAGCATTCTTTGAGAGGTCACATGTCAAACTGTTGACTTGTCCTCTCAAAATGTTTACCTCATAGTTGTACAGTAACTTGCGTTTTCTAGACTTAGTGCATGTATTCTACATTTTTTGTCGTGTGTATTTTTTCTCCTTAGTTTTTCCATTTACTTTTTTAAATGATTCTTTAGTGAAACTGTTCCTATCATCACCCCTCCTGGTTCACCACCCCAAACGAGACGTTCTTCAGAGCAGAATGTCTTTTCACGGTTATACGCTCAAACGAGTTCACCCGCCCAGGGCACGGTCGACAGGTTTGTTCTCATCTCTAATTGTTCTCCAAATAATCAGCTCTCTCGCTCCACTCCTCTCAGCACTCCTTCTGTCAACCTTCAAAAGTTTCCTTTGAAACCAGAAATGCAGAAATGTCTTTACATGTGCGAATTGTTGTCTGTTCACTGTGGCACTTATCTGTTCTTTCAAGTGACATTCTCAGGTGTTTTCATCATGAATAATTTGGGGCTCGGTTCACTGCCACCTATTGCATGATATTCATGAGCCTTTTATAACGTGAATATCTGTTATTAATATAACATGCTCGCTGACGAATGGATATTTTTTCTGGGAATATTTTGCATTGACATGGATTCATGCCAATGACATACACCTGAGATTGTCACTTTAATTGTGTATTTTTTAAATATTTTATCCATTATGTGATCCATATCTAACCCACTTTTTAACCAGCAAATTAACAAATAGAGTAGAAATGGCATTTTGTTGTACATCAAATTATATATTTGTATTTGTTTATGATGGTCTCATTTGTACACTTGTCTTCACTTAATTTCTGGTTATTGTTGTATTGTAATTTCATTATAATATTCATAAATATATGTTTGTAAATACATTGTGCAGCTTTCATTTTTATGGTCAAATATTTTTTGCACAAATTGTCTAATATTTGATAAAACTTGTGTATATGTATATCATATACAGTATATTGATTTATTGTAAAGGCAGACAATTTTCAATGTATTGATGTGATGCATTGATTTATGCAAGTATTGATTATTATTTTTCTATTAATTTGAAATTAAAGTATATAATAGATAGTCATAATAAAGCTATAACAGTGGTAATGACAAACACATAAGCAATAGTGTTAATGGTGTTCGTACTTATTTGTAAGCAGGCTAGGGATTGAGCATGGTGTACAGCGTATGTGTGGTAGATCTTCACCCACGCCAACTACACAGTCAAAGTAGGTGAAAGCACAGTGCATGCTTCATGCATGATTCAAAACAAATTTGAAAAGATCTAAACTAAAGACCGATTAGAATGGGGGAAATTTAATTATTTATCAAGAGCAATCACAGACAGTAATCAAAACTAAATGCTTTTGAAACTTTGGAGCAGAGATGTAGCTTTGAAATAATTGCCTTCTACTCTGCAAATAACAGAATTTTATATTAAACATATATTACTTGATTTATAAACCAACTATCTCTTAAAGTAACTTAATGTGGTTTTTTACAAAAAACATTACATTTTTTTCTTTTAATTAATCTAAATGTTACTTGATGGGTGAACATAAAAAAATTTAAAATCAGTGACGTGTTTACAGAAAATAATGATATAAATAGGATTAACATAGTCATATAGCATAGCATGTTACTAAAAGAAGAATTATTAGTACAGGTTTATAAAGTTGGTATACATTTTTTAACCAGGTCTCCACCTTTTGATGCACATAGCTGTGCTGCTCGTCTTGTGCAACGGGCAGCTTCCCCTACTCCCAGGGCAGCCTCCCCAACTCCTAGGTCAGCACAAGTGGTGGAGCAGCACCTGTGTTCCGCCCGTTTGTCACAGAGGGCCGGTTCACCAACACCTCCTGCAGCCGAGAAGTATGTCATTGCACGTTTGTGGTATTGCTACATCGTTATGAAATATTTATGCTCTGACAATTGCTTTGTGAATTAATTTCCCTAATGAGAAGAAAATTATCTTAAGACATTTATCAAAATATTCTAATAGTGCACTTGGGATGATAGAAAAAACCAAGGTTGGAATTTCTGTACACACATGTTAGAAAAGAATTATAATTTACTGTAGACAAAGGCAGCTGAAAAAGGAGGTTAAAGTTTACTGTGCCCATAAGAAACTATAGGAAAGGTGAATGTTATAGGAAGGTTAGAATTTACTCTACAAATAAGAAGGTAGGAAAGATGAAGGTTAGAATTTACAGAACAGAAGCTAGGAAAGGAGAAGCTAGAACATGAGAATGTTAAGGGGATGGTTACTGTGCCCACAGGAAGCTAGGAAAGAGGAACGTTAAAATTTATTTGGGTCAGCTTCATTTCAGTTTAATATTTATTCATTGCATTATTTTGCTTGCTGTTTCTGACTTTGTACTTACTAATAGTCTTCAAGTATCTTTTACATTTACTGTATATTGCACTTTTTAATCACAAATTACTTTAAGTGATTTATATAAAACCCTAGCTACGGTGGAAAACAGTCACCCACCAAACACCATCCAACACTATAGACTTCTGACTTTATATAGCAAGCAGAGGCCTTCGCAATGTGAGTTGTGTAAGGATGGCATATTAACTGATAATTTGTTGATTTGTAATTTTTTTTTTTTTTGTAATTTGTACATTTGTTTTTGCATATGCAATTGCTATTTTGTTTTCTTATATATTTTATACTTTACTTTTCAAGAGTAAGTATTGGTAGGTATGTGATAAACTAACAGCATGCACATCAAATACCACCGTGTGTTAGCATGCAGATGTCGCATTCATACTTAAGGTTAAAAAGCATTGTTGCGTGTGTAAAATTCAATTCTTGAGCATTTTTTGATTTCTAACATAATATGCGATCGTTTTTATAATTGGAAAGTTTTTTAATTGGTGTTATTGTTTGTTGATGGTGGTTTTGTAAAAAGTCAGAAAGTCAGTTTTAATTTAATGTTGGTTATTGACTAAAATTGCTGCCAATATGGGTAAGAAAACAAAAATGCTTTGAGAACACCATCCATCCATTTTTAAACCAAGGACTAATATGTTTTTAAAAATATTTTAATGTTATTTAGATACCCTACTAAAATCATGTTATAGGGTTGGAGGCAGTCATATCAAACAAAAGGCATTTATTCCTATTTGGCATCAGTTTTCTGTTATTAAATCAGTTTGGTTCTTATTTTCTTTCAAATATCAATCATTACAATTATGAAATGTCAACCAATGAGAACCTTTTTATCTATCAAGATGACATGTCATTTATCAAAATAGTAATGTAAGTCTATTGATGTAATTGGGTGAAATACTTGGCTTTGCAGAGAAAAACATGTCTCGCAGTTCCCCCTAACATATACGTTTTCAAGAACACCCAGAAACTGAAAAGCAAAGTCCCATATGAATCCTTGGAAATATACTTTTATCAACATTTTTTTTTAAATGACCATTTGTATTAGTATTTATACTGCTTTATTTTTAGGGGTAGCATTAATCCAGTTAGTGTGACCAATAAACCACAAGGTCAGAAAGCACCTTTGATTTGTTCCTACACTGCAGAAGGGCATACCAAAGCAGTGTTGTCAGTCCAAGCCACTGAGGATATGCTGTTCAGTGGCTCAAAAGGTGAGATAAAAATAATTGTTGCTTGGTACTTGTTATAACAAGTATTGTAGTCTCATATCAGTTGTATAACAATCAGTTGGAATTGATAATTTATATTCATGAAACAGACCGCACTGTGAAAGTTTGGAACTTGGAGACTGGTCAGGAATTGTTAACACTTGGCGGTCATCCGAATAATGTGATATCTGTGCATTACTGTAAGAATCTGCAGCTGGTGTTCAGTGTCTCAACATCATATATTAAAGTATGGGACATTAGGGAAAATAGTGGAAAATGCATCAAAACCCTCAGGTAAGAAAATATTCACAAATATGCACAGAAAAGAAAATATTGTCAATTCCTATAGATGAGAAAATGTGATTGTAATAGAGTAAGTGTGTGCTCACCTCATTTACAAATGAAAATGTAGTCACCAACTGCAAGAAATAAGAAAGCTAAATTAAAAAAAATAATTTCAAAATATTGAAATATGTTTATTAGCATTCTCAACACTAGCAAATTCACTTAGTGTAGTATACTTTTGGATGCCAATCAAAAAGCAGAAGCAAAAAAATCTGTATACTGATGAATCAGGTATTTCTTATTTGGTTTGAAAAATCAACCTGTTAGAGAATGTACAGAAGAATAAGTTTATTTTGATCTTGTTTCTTCAGTTCATCTGGACTTGTCACCACTAACAATGTAGCCACTAGCAGTACCAGATCTGTAGCAGTGCCAACTGGTGAAAATCTAATAAACGACATCGCTATCAATAGCGCCGGTACACAGCTATATTCAGCTGCTAGCAACATTGTCCGTGTCTGGGACCTCAACAGGTAGGTCCAACAACAACAATTCGCAATGTTTGAATTATGCAGGTTATATTCAATGCTGTTAAAAATTATGTGTACCTTTGTGGTATATCAAGACATCAATAAGTCACTACGTGAGACAACTACTCCATTTTGTGCTATACACAACTGCTTTATTCAAAACACCCAAGTCCATACACCTGGTATTCCAATTAGGTGCCCAATACCATAATCAACCAAGTTTATACAGCACTTCTCTCCTCTTAAATATGAAGGAATATTACACACAGCACAGCACTCTACATTTTAATATAGTATACTCAACCAATAAAAATTTTATAATTTAAAGGGTTGTGGTTTCAGAATCCGAGCGGAACACATTGGCAGGACCCAATCCTGGCTCACTGGTGGTGTGGGTCACTCCTTGGGTAACATAGGACTTTGGGGAACCGGAGAACTTCCTTTGATGACAGCTGTTGGAGATTCTGAGACAAATCTGTAGACTCTTCTATGGACACTGGAGACACTCAATTCTACCATCGGTTGTGACTCGAGATGTAGATCTAGAAATGTTGGACAAAAAAATAAGTTCCCAAACAGGTTTTGTAATCCAGTTTTCTGTAGAAACTCTCGGTCTAATTGAGGCCAGTCAAACCGATTAGAATGACTCTTCCCCCACACTAGACAACATATGAGGCATGTCACACAGGCCAGTATTGAGTAAATGAGCTATAAAATATGGGAGCTCATAAAATTGCCTAAAAATCCAAATTTGTTTTTCACTATAGACCAACAGTTTTAATGTCTTATTAATCATGTCCCAAAATATTAGTTCTAGAAGTGGTCAACAAATCATTTATTTAACATTATTTTGATAATGTTAATTCTATTAAACAATGTATGCACAAATAACTTTGAAAGGCAATTACTCAAAATCATGTTTATCTTGATTTTAAGAGTGCTGTACTTTCACTTTCCAATAACTTAGGCTTAAAATATCAAATTTCAATGAATGACCCCTCATTTTAAAGATCATATACTCAGGTATCTGAAAACAACAATAACTTGAATTTCAATTTTTTGCTACAACTGAACCATTTTGCCACAACATGCCTTATATGATCTATGTGAACATACCTAGCACACCCAGACCCATCCATGTTAACCATATATGGCCGAGGTCTACAAATCTTAAAAACTTAATCCTGACTCTATTATTCACTTTAAAAAACCAATAATACCATACCAACCAAGTCTACGCAAGTATACAGCTTCAACTGCTAATAACAACAGGAGGATGGTTTAGGGAGGCAATATGCACTAGACTCACTAGTTGTAACCCAGCCATTTTAATGAGCCTGTTCCGCTATGCTTAATAAATATAAATTTAGATATATTAACATTGAAGACTACCGCTACAAAACTTCAGGTGGTTCAATAGAAGAAGGAGATAACAGCAAGTGCTAGATAAAGGATTTATATAGAGATGCCATGTCTTTGGAAGAAAGCGCATAGGTGATGATGAGGACGCAGGTGACAATGACAACAATGGTGGTGGAATTGTTTTGGCATAATTGGATTTTGAAGGAAATTAGTTCTTTTTTTCTATTTGAATTGGCTACCATTTATTAAAACATATTCTTCAATATTTTAGCTTTCAAGCTACTTGCAAGCTTAGTGGTGGTCACTCAGCAGCTGTAATGTGTATAGGAGTGGAGGCCCAAGAAAACAACAGCAATATGATAATAACAGGATCTAAAGACCACTATATTAAGGTATCAGCTATGACTTTCCCTAAAGTTCTGTTCAGATTATCAAATTTTCTGTTATATGCCCATATATAGTCATGATGTCCCTATATTATATTGTCAAGGTGTGATGTCATCATGACCTTATTTAGGCATGTTACATTTTTTTGTCAAATGAAATTTGATAGTGTGGACAAGGCTTTATATTGTAATAAAAAATCAAATCTAAAATTGAAGTATGTGAGATCTCTCCACAAATTAAAATGCATTTATTGATGAGATCATATTGATTACCAAATTACCAAAATATTTCGGAATCTATATTTATAAAATTTTGTTTTAAATACTTTGATACTTACATTTGTAAATAACATTTCTTGTTTTCCTAACATTTTATAGTACATAAAATGTATTTATAGAATTTGCTATCAAATATTAAACTTTTTCGTTTTTATTTATAGTTATTTGAAGTGCCTGAAGGGGCCTCAGGTCTGATCACCCCAAAACACAACCTAGATCCACCACATTTTGACGGTGTCCAGTCACTGGCTGTCAGCGGTAGTTGCCTATTCAGTGGATCAAGGGACACATGTATAAAGAAGTGGGATCTTGAGAAGCAAATACTACAAAAGGTTTGGTTCAACAAAATTTATGTTAACTCTTTAAAAAAAATTATTGAATGACAGTATTAAAGTGGAAGCGTTTGGCGCAGTAGTTGAGGCTCGGACCCTGAAACTTGTGGTCGGGGGTTCGAAACTCTTGCTGCGCAGGTCGCTTGTGTCCTTGGGCAAGACACTGTGTTTGCCTCTCTACATAGGATTATTAATGGGAAGGTAAATAGATTCTCTGAGGAGCATTGCACAGTCTGCCCCCTATTCTTATGAAATTTGTACTTCAACTTTCACAAGAACACTTTATTGTAATTAACTTTTTGTATCTTCTCCAGTCTGTCCATGCAGCACATAAAGATTGGATATGTGCTCTAGACTTCCTTCCAGGCAAGGATTGTCTACTAAGTGGCTGCAGAGGAGGCCAGCTCAAGTTGTGGAACATTAATGATTGTTCTCAAATTGGTGAGATGAAGGCTCACTCGAGCCCTATCAACAGCATAGCAACCAATTCAACTCATGTCTTTACAGCTTCTAGGTAAGGTTTGTGAGTAATTTCTACACTATTCTTTGTGTCATGCCAGTCAATTAAATTCATAATTATATATATACTTTTTTGGATTATGTACATTAAAAGCTAATGTATTTCAATTTCAAGAAATGGAGAGATAGTATTGTACAATAGTATTGTGGAAGATACAAATACTTTAAAAAATGTAATATCTAATATAAAACAAAAGATTTATAAATTCTGAAAAAAATTATATTAAACCTAAAACATTGAAGTAATTATAAAACATAATAGTAATATCTAACTTTTCAACATAAATATAATATACAAATTAAATTAATTAATTATACAATTATTTAACCTAAAATATGTATAAAGTAATACAGTATATATCCTTTAACTAAAAATGTAAAATTCAACCTTTGAAAAAATAGAAATAATCTTTAAATATATGAGCATTGCTCCATTTTATGTACTTTTTTTTTGTTTTTTTTTATGAATTAATGATTGAGATGTACTGTAGTAACATAGTGATATGTTGTCATGCATCTTCCCTCTTACCATTACTAATTCCTGAAGCATGTGTGTTCAAATCTCATGTTTTTATGTCTGTTTTTTCTACTAGAAAGTAATACTACATTATTGATTGTAAATTGCCATCCCACATGTTCACATGTGTATATCCCAAATATTTTAAAAGGACAATGCTCCTCAAAAATAATCCTTTTCAGATGGGCTACAGTCCCTTCTTATGAGTGTATGTTGTTCACTAGATTATACTTTGAACATTGTGGGCTGACACTGGCCATGTTAAGATTGCTGTCTGTTTGTTTATGTTTTCTGATTCAGTTCTTTATCTTCTCTCCCTCTTTTGTTTGCATCATTGTACTAACACTTGGTGAATTTAATCAATCTTATTTCACTAACCCTCTGCATTACCTCATTCTGCCGTATTTATTTACTATTTTGTTTTCTAATACATTTTTGGAACCATTTACTACACAGTAATATAAAAGCTTGGAGAATTTTATCTCCACGAAATGGGTCACTGGGGCATTGGCAGACTATCGCAAATCTAAATAGACCATGTTCTTGCATTTCATTTTGTAGACATAAGAAAAACTATTTAAGTATCTAAATAGTATTATTGAATATTAAGTAATTATATAATATATTGTTTATTAATTAAATAGATTACAGAAAATAGTAAATTTGGCAAAATTCTGACAGTTGATAATTTTCTTGACGACTGGTGCTTTCCATATATTTATTTAATATTAATTTGTGTTTTTACTGCATAACTCACATAATTATCTTGCTAACATATTGCATTTTGCTACTGATTTTAAAGGTGATTTGAATCTAATATAATAAATTACATTTTCTTTCACTTTTTTTTTTCATTTTAACCATATAAATATTAAAGTAAACTACCTGTATATAAAAATTTAGAATACAGCTGTAGCTTGGTAGTTAAGATGCTTGCCTTCCTATTTCAGAATCCTAAGTTTAAATCTTTAGTTGAGAAACAGCATAGTGTATAGAAAATCTTGTACATCCTGTTTGCAATTATATGCAGGATGAGAATAAAATTTCCAAAATATGAAAAAAAATTCACAACTTGTCATAAAAAAGAAAACTCAGAAAATCCAATTTAAAGCATTGAATAGCATGTTTAAAAGGATCAATTCTAATTTATTAATTTTAAAGGCAAAAGACAATTTAATGGTGGTTCATTATAGATGTTTTACTTCAAAAAAATTGAAAGGTGCAAAGGAATATATTATTTATATATACTGAGGATATGCTTTAATCCTAATTTTAAATTGGAAATCAATAACTTCAAAATGTAGAAAGTAAACAATGCAATTATTATAGTTTAATTTTCTTAGCTGAACACACATTATATATTTGAAACAACTGTAAATATAAAATGCATCAAAATGCAATCTCCAAAAGGAACAATCATGGTGTTAAAATCCATTATATAATTTTGTAGCAAAACTTAATTGAAATTAAATATAGTATGACCATCAATTATAATTTGAACTAATCAATATTATTTTACTTCACGGGTAAAGCTTGCTAACATAACGCTGGGTTTATGTTTCATTTCATTTGCTTTGAACAAAATATCTAGTGATCGAACAATCAGTGTGTGGCGTCCTCGTGGAAACCTGGATTTTGATTCATCAGATAACAACAGTGAAGACCATCTCTCATCTAGTAGCTGAGGATTCCAAACCACTTTCAAGAAATGTTTTATTTTTGCCTGACTCACAGTTTTTATTATTTGCATTAAATTACAATAAGAGAATATTTGGTCAATATAAAAATAATGAATGTAGCTTCTAAGAATGTAATTCGTACAAATTGGAAATTATTAAAATTGTAATTTAGTGATGTCTATAATGTTTGCTTACAAAGTAAATTGGATAGCAGAATAAAGTGTACAAACATGAATTTATAGTTAGACTAGCATGGCTGAAGGCATCTCATTGGAATATTCTAAAGCTCTCCCAGTGTTGTGATGGGAGTTTATAGACCAAAGACTGAATGACTGCTGGCAATATTATTACCCAATTTCTAGTATAATTTATAGGTATTGAAAAAATAAATAAAAAGAACCAAAAAAATATATATATTGTACATTTGCAAAGGGTTAAGGGAAAAATATTGGTATAAAGGTGTTAGTGTGCTTCAATCAAAAAATTATCAATGTTAACTCAGTTTTGTCAGAAATCGACCATAAATATTTAAAATAATGCCAATATATGTGGCTAAATATTTGCTGTCAGCATTTACCTATTTGACTGAGAATTATTTTTGAGGAGCCACCTTTTTAACAAGGTGTCCATAGGAATTCTGTTTACATTCGTCACTGGGTATTTTGATTGGACTGCACACCTTGAATCCCAAGAAATGTTTATATAAATTGTCTTTCCAGGCTTTGTTTAGGGTTTAGGATAATGTTTACTGATGACCAAATTATTATTAATACTGTTTAGAAATTCATTATCAATTTATAGCAAAGCTAAACGAATATTAATCAATCTATGATGGCAGAAGCCCTGATGGGACGTTGAACAATGTGTCTATCTTCCCAGTATCTTTATATTATATTATATTTTGTTAAAGTTTAATTGTAGTGCCAATGAAAACAATATTGTCAAAAAAACAACTATACCTATATAAATGAAATATGTGGGAAACGGATGTAAGTTATCTATTTAAGTGATACATTAAAATGACAATCAGTTAGGTTAATTATTCTACATATTTATTCATATCTATTGTTATAAACATTTGCATCATTATTTTCTGTTACAATTTTTAAGCAAAAACAGTTAACGTGAAATATTATTTTTTTAATTTTTTTTTTTATAGTTTTGTCTTTTGTTCCAAGTATCTTTAGTGTAACTCCGGTAGGCAGGGTACTGTTCTGCTTTTTTCATTGTTTCCCTCTTTTTCTAAATTCAAGTATTATTGAGAGTTCATATCTTGTTTATTCATTTGGGGCAATATTATTGTATTGATTTCTTGTTTACAGATAGAACAATTTAATTGAGTTTGTATATAGTGAGGAACAGATATGTGTTTATTAGGATCATGTCAAGCAATTGAAAATATTTATGATCTGGTTTGAGATGATATGCCTAAAGTGCATTTTGTTATTTTTTCCACCACAAAATACCTCAGTTTATTACTTTGGGATAGAAGTTCATTTAATACAATTTATCTAAAAGTAATTTTGAGGACACAGAATAGACATGTGCATGCAAGTTAAAACCAATGGCCAGGCATGTTTTGTTTGTAATAAAAATGCAAGCTAGAAAAATTGTTTGCGGCTGTTTGTTTATTTCTTGTATACGGTCTCATACTTGCACCTTATGCTTCCAAGTTCGGCTTAAAGACAGAAGTACAATATGACAAATTCACTTA
This sequence comes from Anneissia japonica, assembly GCF_011630105.1. Lineage (NCBI taxonomy): Eukaryota > Metazoa > Echinodermata > Crinoidea > Comatulida > Comatulidae > Anneissia > Anneissia japonica. Next base: position 322,962 of record NW_022701523.1, read on the forward strand.
TAATCCTGCTGACAATTTTCAAAATTTTTCCCCTTGCATTGCCCTCATTTGAATAAACAAATACCACTGCATAGGCTTAAATTCATATTTTTTCATCAGTCGAATCATGGGCATCGATTGATGGCCGACCGGGACACGTCATATCTTCCTATATTCCTCCACTTTTTATCAATCTTATAATATTATAGTTGAAACCTCACTTTTCAAAGCAAGTGGAAAGAACAACAGTTACAGATGACTGAATGGTTTGTTGAACCCATAAATGTAATAATGGTTACTAGGCCAGATGGTCGAAATCCAGTTTGCCGAATGCCAGATTGCCGATTCCACTTTACCGTATCCCAGTTTGCCAAGTACCAGTTTGCCGACTCATAAACAATGAATTCCAGTTGGCCGAAACCCAGTTTACCAAAAGTCGGTTAAAAGCAGTGAAACAGCAGCATAAAATTCACGATGGAATACTCTCTTACACTTACCATGAACCTATTTAATACTAAGGTCCATGTTCTTAACACGACTGCATCTGTACGAAGTGGTGATGCGCTATAT
>NW_022701523.1:323707-347590 GCF_011630105.1 Anneissia japonica
TATATATATATAGCTGTATATAAAAGAATATTAACTCATAAAACCTAAATCTTTGTTTGATCAATTAACATTAAATTTAAGACATTGCCTGATTTGAGCTCGATCGATTTACCAGGCGGATACAGTATTACGAGCCGACAATGTAACTAAATTTCCAACTCCGAAAATGTAATTATTTCCAGTAAGCTCTTATAACACTATAAAAACTCCTAAACTCCCGCTATTTCATAACGGTAGTGCAGTGCTTGTCGTGTCGGGAAATCGAGTGTATAGTATAGTCTTTTAGTTGTCGTTTGCATTAAACTTCATGGGTGTGTGCTGGACGTCTTGGTGTACGTGATATATGCACATGTACATAAGCCTATATCTTTCATGTTTTTTATAGGCATATTTATAATAAGCATCTCTTAGATATATAATCTTGCAACTGGAATCTTGATTTTTTGGATCTAGCCGAGAAACTATAGAATCTCTTCTCGCAACTATGACTAGGCCTATTGGTAAAATTAAAGATATCCTTTCAAATGGTGAAATTATTCATAGTATTGTGCCTTGGTGATTTTTTCCCTCTCAGTCGCCTGATGATAAGTCGATTGCTCAAAGCAGGCAAATATACCATCTCGTGTGATTAAAAGTATTTGGTGGTAAGCGCCGTAAATCAAATTGGTTTTGTTGACCGTTTTATTTTTACTGTACAGTATAGGAAGACGACTAACGTTGATAACCTAAATTAAAGTCAGGCTCCGGAGGAACATTTTTGGTGTGTTGTGGAACTCATTTTTCTAGGACGCAAAAGTTTGTTTGGTAGAAATTCGGAAACGGTTGGTAGGGTACAGGTTGAATATGATTTAAGGCTGGGGAAAGGTGGTAAAAAAGGTATCCGCGGTATTCGAGTCGAACTATTTGACTAATGTTCAATCAATGCTTATCAATCGAATACTGTAGGTCTAACAGTACACATACAGGGTTTACTTCAGATTCTTATTTTTTTCCATGGTCAGTTTCTTGCGTCAAACTGATTCATGTTATCATAAATATATAGGTGTGGCAATATAACTATTACCAACACTACGCTTATACCAACACTACGCTTGGGCGGATGCAGGATTTGGCGGTAGGGTGTGCGTGCATAAATTTAATGAAATAGTACCTGTAGATGGGCCGGAAATGACACTTTTATATAGTAAAATTCATCATCACATCAACATTATATAGTCAAAAGTATCCGCGTTTTTCGGCAATCACAGAAAACATTCTTTTTGATGTATTTACTTTATCTACTTCAAAGCCGTGAGTCCACAACCACCTCAGGCCACAATGGTTGGGGCCGAAGTGAGACAATTTGAGGAAATAGTACCTTGACACTTTTATACAGTAAAATTCATCATTATCACACCATCATTATCATCTAGATGAAGCGCCAGCAAATTTCTCATGATCTTTAATCAGGGATATGATTTTCGGCAACAACAGAGATCTAATTTCTTTCAAGACATTTTTCTTTCTTTCTTTCAAGACATTTATTAACTTCCATAGAACACAAAACGATGCAACGTACAATAAGGTTTATAAAAAAACGTAAACTATGGAAGAAGGCATGATCCCGAGAAGACAAAGATCTTGTGATGGGCATGCCTGAAAAAGAAAAAAAAAAGTCAGTACAGACAAAAAAAACAAAAAAAAAAAAGAAGAAGCAACAAACAAAAAAAAGGAGAAAAAAAAAATAAATGAATAAACAAACAAACAAACAACTGAAGTTCATGCGAGAGCAGAACATATCAAATCTGACCGCAAATATTAATTTAATAGAACGACATTAGGTGAAATTTCCAATTTTTTTGAAAATATTCTTAGAGGAATCAGCGTTTAGAATTGGGGGAGGGAGATTGTTCATCATTTAAGGGCCTGAGTATCTAATATTATTTTGAAAATACAGTAATTAGTTTTGAGGGTAGGTATGTGAACATGAGTTCTAGATTGAGTGGGGTAATTATGAATAGAGTAATTGGGAACAGACATATTGCATAAATTTTCGGGAAGGATAGAATGCATAGCAGAAAAAATAAATTTACCTTGCTGGACAAGATTAATATTTCAGGAGATCCAATTTGGCAAATAAATGGGAAGAATGAGATCGTGGTGGGGCACCATCCATGATTTTGATAGTCTTCTTTTGGAGAATTTGCAGTTTTTTGATATTGGATAAATATGTATTGGCCCAGACAATGTTACAATGGCTCAGATAAGGAAGGATGAGGGAGCAATAAAGAATACGGAGGATGTTGTTGGGTAAGAAGGCTAATCTAGAAATGATACCAAGGCTTTTGGAAACTTTACGTTCAATTTCATTGATGTGTTTTTTCCAAGTTAAATTGCTATCTAAATAGACTCCTAAAAATTTAGCTGTTTGGACAGAGGGAATGACATTGTTGTCAATAAAAAAAATTATGGTTTGATAGGTCAATATTTTTTAATTTTTGGGGGGTCCCAAACAGAATGAAGTTACATTTTGTATAGTTGATTGTGACACGGGAATTAGACTAGAATTAACAGTATCGAATAATGATTGGATATCTTGTTCGGAATAAAAGACGGTAGTGTCATTGGCATAGAGGAAAAAATTAAGAATTGAAGAAAGGAAATATACCTCAAGATGGCCGGAAATGACCATTTTTACACCTTATTCCCCCAGTTTTTAAATATTAAAAAATCTGTATCTCAACACCGTTCCCCAGTTTTTCGTCAAACAACTTTTTTCTGTCTTAGAAAAATCAGTTCTACAACATATCAAAAAAAATTTTTTCCTCCGGAGCCTGACTTTAAAACATCCACATGGGAAGTGTGAATTTTTCATCAGATCTCAGTCAGGTCCTTATGCTGGACGTCTAGATACTCGACAGGACCCGATCCTTCTATGGCCGTCTGAATCACCTTGACCCTGGTCATCGCACCTTTCTGTACGCCACGTCTCTTCTTCACCTGATTCATAGTAATGGTTGGTCTTGAAGAAGAATTTCGAATGTAAAGTACAAAAATAAGACATTGCGCCCTCTCTTGGTTGTTGTCAACTCAATTTCAAACTTTAATGACCGGTAATATCATTAATCTATATAATGTTCGAAATCTGTAAAGATACAAACAATACAATACTGTATAGGCTTTAACTATGCAGCTCGTTGGCATAGCAACGGCATACTAAATCACTCAAGCGTGACGTCTACCCTTGCGGGTGACGTCATAACAGTGCGGTGGCCTACTAATGAACAATTTCTCTCACTCACAACTAGTAATTATATTTTAACTTGCCTATTCCGCATGTATACTGGGTATTTAACATTGTCAATAATCAACTGCCGTTAACAATTAAGTGTTCATCACAATCAATATTATTATATTAAACATCAAATTAACATGCATCAAATCATCAATGAACTACACGATAAGCTAAACCATGTTTCTTCACTGGGCAACACAGCTGTAGGCCCTATCTTCTGATGAGTGAATGGCTATCACAAAATACTGCCTAACTATTATCGCCAACTCACATGTTAAACCAATCATCATCTATTGATTCTACAATAATTAAATTTAAGGAGATTAAAAACTATTAATTGTCTACTCGCTCTTGAGCTCTCAATATGCAACCAAACATTAAAGGTTCACTGCGTACATCATCTGAGGTTTCTAAATCGTCATCTACATCAAATTACGCGCTTTGGTGATCATGTATTTAAATTAGAGGGCGCAATTGCCATATCGTGTACGATTCCTGATGATGACATAATTAATGTCGAAATATTGAATCCCAACACGATGGCGTGTATTTCAATACTTGGAGTATGTATTATACTTTCTTATCGTGTACGATACAGGTATTTATTTAAGAGTTTGTATATGGCGAACTAACAATAATAAAAAATGTACCGGTAGATGTTGGTGGTAGTAGATATCTACATGGTGTAGCGGAAGCTGATGTAGTCAAACATGAACAAGATCAAGAATCCACAATGGAAACCATTACACCAACCCATTCTCTCATCATTAATGATTAAATTGGTAGGCATACATACCACCTATGCTCTTCAAATTAGCCTCATTGTATACTAATAGTTTTTAAAGCAAATTCAGTTAAAGTGCTTGAACAGACGTCTACACCATAAAAATCCCGCAGAAAATTATAATAGTTCTTGAGCAATTATTTATGGAACTCACATTTAACCAACACTATGACTGCTTTGGGTGCTGAAAGAGTAAAATATGTTGTTGGCATAGACCCATTAATATTGGTCCCATCAACAATTCTTTTTTGACTGAAATAATATTTTATTTGAAGTGTCATTTACAGACTTGTAAAAAGTCATATTAAGGTAACCACAGTACTTGCAATTTTCCTTTTTTTTTCATTTGTAACAACCAGCATATTAGGTTTGGCAAGTAAGCAGCAGTTTAGTGTCTCAAGGCAGTCTATAACATAGTAGCATGAATAGTAATTTATTAGGAACTACGCTTTTCAATCAGTGGCGCACTTCTCAATAGAAGGTGCGTCCAAAACAATATGTACAGTAAAGTTCACAAAAAAACTTGTGCTAAGAAAAAGACAATTCAAATTTTTAAAAGGGACATTTAAGAAAAGTAAAAAAGAAACTGTTCATTCATGAAAAAAAAAATTAAAGCAATCTTAAACTAAAAAACTTAAGGCAAAATAAAGTGATGCAAACAAACGCATGAACAATTATACAATCTCCATACAAACGTACATGAAATACACCACATATGTACATATATACCCATACAAAACTGCATACCTATGCAGCATAACTGCGTAGATGACTGTACCGTACTCACAATTATAAACATAGAGACATCCAGATACTTTATACAACACCCCTTATCACACAAGAAGCACACATATCAGGCCAGATAACACAGATGCACATAAAAGTAAATCAAAAGTCATAAATGAATGAAAAAGTCATGAATGTGTCTGTCCCTTTGATGCATCCTGATATTAACATATTTCGACAATTAAAAGTGTTGACCTTGGTATCAACAATAACGGACTTTTTTAACTACGTTCTCCAAATGCATGTGCCCATGTGCCATAGATGACTTGATTTTGCCAAAAGATAATATCTATCATAGACACATGGTTTATTGCCAAATTTCTTTCGATGTCCTATAGGCCTAATTGGTTTTGCTTTGTTCTTTTAATCGTTTGCACTTCAGTAAATCTTGAACATTATATTTGTCGAATTTTTAGCAAAGTTGGACTGTTTTATCTGGTTTGTAATCGTTAATCTGTGTCTTTGATGCTGTAATTATTTATGATTGATATATTGATCATATTAAACTCATTGGTATTTTTACCATTTGGCAATACCAAAATGTACTTGTGGGATTGGGAGACAACGTATCAAGTTAATAGAACAAAGGAAAAACCTTGGACACAGGTTGTTTCCTTATCTTGACAACGGTGTACGGTAAGAATGGCCCCTGTAAAAATGGCCCAGGAAAAAATGGCCCCGGAAAAAATGGCCCCGGAAAAAATGGCCCCGGAAAAAATGGCCCCGGAAAAAATGGCCCCGGTAAAAATGGCCCCAAATGACAGGTAGGTAAAAATGGCCCCCAATAATAAGATTTTGTATTAAAACTGATTTTTTAAAAATCATTATATGCATTTTTTTAAACTGAAATAATTTAGTTTTAAAAGGAATCTAACATCAAATAAATTGCCATTTACATTTTTCTTTTTGCAGGGTATATATTAAATGATAAAATATTAAGATAAAAAAAAGCAATGAATAACACTTTTAATTTTTTCCATTTAAATGTTAAAAAATAGCAAAAACATAATCAATAAATCAACATAAATCATGCATTTAATAATACTAAATTAATTTATTTGTAACCAATTTCACGGAAGCGGAATCACAATTTTCCAGAAATTCAATCCGGGTATTGGTAAACCCCACAAAAAATGGGTTGATATGAACATCAAATTATTAGTCCTATTTATTTTTTTAAGAAAAAGAGAGTTCTACAATTATAATTAAAGGGTTTGGATGGGGTTCGCAGTGTGTTTGGAGGTTTGTGGTTAAGTATTTTTTCACAAAAAATCAACATTTTAACCAAAAGATAGGTTCTTATGAAAATTTAATTTTCTTATTGATAGGTCTATACCAAGTGAGTCAATCACAATTGAATTGTTTGGTTTTCTACAGTGTGTTTTGGGAGGTTTGTGGGATTTAGCAATACCATTAATATAGTAATAATATCTAATAATAATAATTTAAAAAAATACTTAGACCTAACAGCCCATACAAAAAAAGATCTATTAATTAATCAATCAGCAGGGTACTCCTAGAGCTACTCGTTTTAGTTCTCAAATATGCATATGGTTTATGTTGATTTATTAATTCAATTTTTGCTACAGGGTATTTTACAGCATTTTTTTGTTCTATTAACTTGTGATACGTTGTCCCCCAATCCCACAAGTACATTTTGGTAAATGGTAAAAATACCAATGTAGAGTAGATCCAACTCTTATTTTATAGAAAAATAACCCATAGAACAAAAAATAGTTTACGCATGCCTTGTTCTACAGTCTTAGCCGACTAAACCTGTGCACCAGTGTGACCACTGCTTGGGTATTTACCCAAGATCTTGGGTATTTTGACTTGGTCTTGGGTTCTTGGGTATTCCGTTCAAATCCTTGGGTATTTTATTTTTACTAAGAAAATTAAATATTTTTGTCATAGAGGAAGAATTAAGAAGTAACAAAGTATTCAGTCGATTCAAGTAAGCAAAACTCAACGAAGTGCACATAACATTGTTAAATGACTGTTAATTGCTATAGACATGGATTCAAAATTGTTTATTTGTGATTTGCGTTGCCATTGATCCTACCATAATAAAACTTGATCACTGATCACTTGATCACTTGATCTAATGATAACACTGGCCGACTGAGGGCGTATTCTTCCATCCTAATGAATATAAAAGTAAAACTATACATGCGAAAAACACGTTTTTTTTTCAAATTTTATACATTTTCATGAAGCTTGGGCAAATTTTGCTGAATCTTGGGTAATTTCGACCCAGTCATTGGGTATATCAAAAATTGTGAGTGGTCACGCTGCTGTGCACCTAATTCTGAGACCTCTTTCTTTCGAGTAATTGACTGCATTTTAATTTAATCTGCATGGGAATATTAACTGTTGGACTGTTTTATATTACAAAAAAAGTGTATATAGTCTGCATCTGCACTAGGTTTAACACATTTGATACAATTGTTGGAAGAAGTTCATCTAGTTATCCCATCGATATTTACGTTAAAGTGTATTGTCCCTTGCTAATGTCAAAGAGTCATAACAGATTTGACTTAGCTACGGTATAGTAAATTATAGCTCCTAATATATGCTTGTTTTGACGTTATTACAATATCTATTTGGATTCTAAATATATACCTGGTACTGTTTTAAATTCACTAGGTCTATGACAGTTTTGATCGAGAAACAGAAGTAGTCGTGAAGAAACCCTGTTTTTAATCGAACATGTCTAAGCCGTCGAGACCTTTTAAAATGGCGAGGATGCCTGGTACCTACGGTGGTGACAATAAGGGTGGTGACAATAAGGTCAATTGAAGAACGTAATAAGGGGATTCCCCTTAGCGATATAAATACCTATCTAAAACAGATATACCTTGTCTAACAGAAGAAGAAAAAAGTGTCTGTGAGGGTACTATTACTTTACAGGAGTGCGATACAGCAATAAAAAAAATGAAATTAAATAAAGCCCCGGGATGTGATGGTTTAACAGCCGAGTTCTATAAATATTTTTGGTAAGACATTAAACAATGTGTTTGTAGCACAATAAATTATAGTTAGGCCTATTTTAAAAACGAAATGAGCAACACGCAAAAACGTGGTGTAATTAATCTATTATATAAAAAAGGTGACAAACAATTGCTAGAAAATTGGAGGCCTATCACCCTACTCAATACAGACTACAAAATTTTAACGCACATCCTATGTTCAAGACTCCAAAAAGTAATTTCACTCCTTGTTGACGATGACCAAAAAGGTTCTCTGGTGAAAATATTCGTCTAATCAATGATATTCTTTATTATACTGAAGAAAATGAAATGGAAAGTGCCATTCTGTCCATTGCCTTCAGAAAAGCGTTTGACTCAGTGAGTAGAGAATTTATGTTGAGTTTATTAAGAAAATTGAATTTTGGAGAGTCATTTTGTAAATGGGTGAAAACACTGTATAATAACTCCAAGTGCATTATTGTTGGATGGATGGATGGATATCGAAGAGCTTTAAGATGAAAAGTGGAATAAGGCAAGGTTGTCCGCTGTCTGCACTATTATTTATCCTCACTACTGAAGAAATGGCTTGTAAAAGAAACGACATCCATTACAAGGGAATACCAGTACCTAATCGGAATAATACCGGCATTGAAGAGGTGCGTATTGCTCAGCTTGCTGATGACACGGTGTTGTTTGTTGGAAATAACAATAGTATAGATATAGGTGTAAATATTGTTAAGGAATGTTGTAAAGTGTCCGACATGAGTCTTAATGTACATAAAACTAATGCTATGTAGATAGGTAAAAATAGAAATAAAACCGAAAAGCCTGGTAGCTTAAATTGGGTAAATAAACCAATTAAGATATTAGGTATTTATATTGGATACGACAGCAAAGTATGTAAAGAGTTAAACTGGGATTCTAAAATGATAAACTTTGAAAGACTACTGAATACTTCGAAGAACAGAGACCTTACGTATTTTGGCAATGTGACTGTATTAAAAATCCTAGCATTGGCTAATAACTAATTTACAATGCCTCAATTATAGATCTACCAGAACATGTTATTTTAAAAGTTAATAAATTGGCACACACATTTGTATGGAATGGAAAAAATGAAAAAAATAAAAAGAAAAACTTTAATTGGTAAACCACTTGAAGGAGGTATTAACATGCCAGGCTTTTCGCTACAAGTCGAAGCCCTTAAAATTACATGGGCGAGAAAACTTCTCTCGAGAAAGCATGTAAGGTGGAAACATTTACCTTTACATTACATTAATAAACTTGGGAATGAAAACATACCGGTAATTTTTAGTATGTCCTACCTTAACATGAAAAACCGCACGATCTTTCAAAGTATACCATCTTTTTATCTAAAAGTTTTCGAGTGTTGTGTTGATTTTAATAAACTCAGCAATGATGTAATTAACAATTATGAACAAATCCTAGAGCAAAATTTATGGGGAAATAAGAATATTACATAAGTAACAAAGCTCTATTTTTAAAAAATTGGATTTCATCGGGGTTAACTAAAGTAAAAAAATAGTAAGTTTTAATCGATTGTTTAACCCAACTGAAATCAAATAGAAACTAAGTGTAAAAGGAAACTGGCTCAGTGAATATAGTACACTTATTGAAGCAATCCCAAAAGTATGGATAAACACAATCAAGCAATAAATGAGCACGTGAGAACAGAGTGTACTACAATCGACAAAAAAGCAAGGATGAATACGAAAATATTTATTTACATTTTGTCAATAAAATGTTTAGCCCACCTCAGAGCATAATAAAATGGGAGGGTGTATTCGATGATAAAATACAATAGACCAAAGTTTGGAGACAAAGTAAAAAAACAAGAAATAGGCCTATGCACAATTAAATTATAAATTGTTGAATCGAATTGTCCCTACCAATGCTAGATTATATAGATGGAATCTTAAAAATACATGCAAATGTAATAATTGTGATGCAATAGAAGATGAGAAACATATATTTTTTGAATGTCCACGTAACAATATATTATGGAAAAAATTGATATAATATTTTAAAAAATAGATAATAGTAAAAGTTCTTTTAAAGAGCTCCTGCTGGGATGTGAGTGTGACATAAAAAACAAATTATATACGATTGCTACTTATTCGATTTATAAAATAAAAATATTAACTGAATTAAAAAAGCCGACTTGTACAAATCCATGGGCTGTATTTAAGTCAATTGTAAAATATATGGATACATTAGGTTTGTTATAACTATTAATTTTACAGTTGTATTGTATTTTTTAACATTGGTGTCATTGTCAATATACGCATACCGGTATAAATAATTTTATTATAAAAAAAACCCAAAAAACAAAAACAAAAACAAAAAAAGGTACTTGTACAAATATAACGCACAGATAGTCAATTATGAGTGATAAGCAAAAAGCATTTATTTATATAATTTTTATATAAAATTTTATTTCATATTTTATTGTATTCAACTATTTTATAGAAATGAGTAAAACTAAAACGAAAACCCAGAAAAATGGAGAAATATCAAACTGTCTTGATTGTATGGAGTTAATTTCCAAAAAATATTTTTATGATTTTTTTTTTGGTATTTAGCATGGGACAATACATCTTTAAAGTTCTTAGACATTTAGACTTTAAAAAAAAAACAAAAAAAAAACATACGTATGACACTTTTGGTCACCGAGTAACTATTCTCAAACTAAAGTGTAGAAAACTGTCTCCAGCTTGCCCACTGGTGGCATTGTGTCGGCAAACCTTGCCTGTTCTAGTGTATAAGCAGAAGTCCATTGGTCTTGTGAGTCGACAAAAATTGTTCCTTTACATGGGACAATTATTGGTGTGCTCTCTCGTCTCTGTTCATATTATTGTCTTTCCTTCTGAACCATTTAGATTCTTATTCATCTACTACTGACATCAGTTGCCCCTGTAACTTGTAGTATTTCCAATCTTGGATGTGGTTGTGTGTGACCTAATAACCAGTGTCCAGTGATTGTGCATGTCTCATTAAGAAGAACCCCTGTTGGCTCTAGTTCGTACCCCTTCGTACCTCATTTCTATTTTCACGTAAGCGGTCAAACTTTTTACTATTGGTTGCAATGACCACATAATAACTCTACAATGTGTTGTTTGCTCATGGAATCTTGTTTATCGGATGCACTACTTGATCTCTCAACTACGGAAGCTTATAGTGACCTTCCCGATGTTCGGATGACGAGATCCAGGATCTCATCTCTTCTAAAGGATGTACACATAAAGAGATCTAGGATCTCTTCATCTAATCATCTCTTCTAAAGGATGTACATATGACGAGATCCAGGATCTCGTCATCTAATCATCTCTTCTAAAGGATGTACACATGGAGAGATCCTGGATCTTGTCATCCGATCATCTCTTCTAAAGGATGTATACATGACGAGATCCAGGATCTTGTCATCTGATGATCTCTTCTAAAGGATGTACACATGGCGAGATCCAGGATCTCGTCATCAGATCATCTCTTCTAAAGGATGTACACACGACTAGATCCATGATTTCAACATGTCTACACCATGTAGAATAGATAATCAGATGACGAGATCCAGGATCTTGTCATCTGATCATCTATTCTACAGGATGTAGACATGACGAGATCCAGGATCTCGTCAACTGATCATCTCTTCATCTCTTCTAAAGAATGTACACATGACAAGATCCAGGATCTCGTCATCTAATCATCTCTTCTAAAGGATTACATAACGAGATCCAGGATCTCGTCATCTAATCATCTCTTCTAAAGGATGTAGACACAACGAGATCCAGGATCTCGTTATCTAATCATCTCTTCTAAAGCATGTACACACATTGACGAGATCCAGGATCTCGTCATCTAATCATCTCTTCTAAAGGATGTACACATGACAAGATCCAGGATCTCGTCATCTAATCCTCTCTTCTAAAGGATGTAGACATGACGAGATTCAAGATCTCCTCATCTGACCATCTCTTCTAAAGGATGTAGACATGACGAAATGAAGGATCTCGTAATCTAATCATCTCTTCTAAAGGATGTAGACATGGTGATATCCAGGATCTCGTCATCTGATCATCTCTTCTAAGGAATGTAGACATGATGACATCAAGGATCTCGTCGTCTGATGATCTCTTCTAAAAGATTTAGACATAACGAGATCTAGCATCTCGTCATGTGATCATCTCTCCTGAAAAATGTAGACTTGTGGAGATCCAGGATCGCAACATTTGATCTTCTTTCCTACAGGATGTAGACATGACGAGATAATTATCTAGACATCTGGAAGGTCTCTATAAGCTTCCGTACTCAACTTATTTTGATGTCAGAATCATGTATTAAAGTGTTGTTTTTCTGTCTTAGTTGTTTTCTTTTCAATTTGTTCTATCGCTTTTTTCATGGTCCAAGAAAGGTATGTTTCCATTCGGAATATCACCATTAGACAGGTTAATTTGTTGATAGGTTTGCAATTAAAACTTAGGTTTTGCAATGAATAATTGACATTACTTCGCAAAAACTAAGCAGTTTGTGTTAAAAATTTGTCCGCCATTTATGATCCATTTGTATATCACCATTCGACAGCTTGACATTGAAAACAGGGGTTGGCTACCTAAATAATGTTGACCTGCCCTAAAGGCACAATATGGTTTTAATTACTGTGAAATGGCAGCCATTTTGAAATTCAAGATTGTCGCTATTTATCATTCGTGAGAATATCACCATTGGACAGGTTGACATTGAAAACCTAGGGTTTGCTACCAAAATCAAGTTGATAGGGCCTACCTGCTCCAATAGCACAGTTATTGCTATTTTACTTTTAAACTGGGAGCCATTTTGAAATTCAAGATGGCCGTCATTTATAATCTGTGAGAATATCACTACTGGCAGGTTGACATTGGGTTTGGTACCAAAATCATGTCGACTCTAATAGCACAGTTATGGTTACTTTACTGTAAAAATGACGACCATTTTGGCCAAAATTTTTTTCGACCAAAATAGACGCCAAGACACTCTCATAAAAAATGGACCCTTGCATTTTTGGATTCAGCATACCCAAAATATCCGGAAAATGCAATAAAATTGCTTAGGGCAAGCATATCTCGCAAACCTGTTTTTTTTTTTTTTGACATTAGTTTGTCACTATACACCCAAAGGCCAATCCTACTCACGCAGCTGAGGTATTATCTGATAGTATGCACAAGCTGGGAACGTTATCGCCCGATGCGCCACGTCTGATACTAGGAGACTTTAATCAACTTAATTTGAAAAAAGTATTTAGAAATTATCAGCAGTGTATATCATGTCCTACACGGAATAATAAAATATTAGACTTATCTTATGGTACAGTCCCAAATTGTGTATATTTGATACCTCAGATCACAATTGTGTATATTTGATCCCGGAGTATGTACCAATTGTAAGAGCAAAGGAAAAGGTAGTTAAGAAAGTCGAACTGTGGACTTCAGATAGCATTGAACAGTTAAGAGGATGCTTAGAATGTACAATTTGGGAAACGTTTTATAACTCTTCGTCAGATTTAAATGAAATGGTAGATGTAATAACCTCATATATAAATTACTGTCGTTAATACCTACAAAATCAGTTGTTATATTTGCTAATATAGCAAATAGTAGCCATGGGTTACAAAATATTTAAAAAATATATTAAACAGAAAGAAACGTATTTTAAACATGGTAATAAGCGTGAATTGAAACAGATAAACAAAGAGGTTAAAACTGCAGTTCGTAAGGCAAAAGATATGTACAGAAAAAATAGAAAGTAAATTTAGTAACGGATGTATTCGTAGTGCTTGGCAGGGAATTAAAGGAATGGCATCAACTAATTTAAATAATGGGCAAAAAAATAAACTTAGCATAGAAGGTGTTGATGAACACTCTCTGCCAAATAACCTTAAAAATTTCTTTGCTAGGTTTGAGAAACACGATCTATTTAACGATAAAGTTGGCGACTCATTGCCTGGCTCTGATGATAGAGATTGTATACGTAATTAAAGAGGATCATGTAAGGCGACTACTTAAAAATATTGATGTAAATAAAAGTTCTGGTCCTGATGGTATTGGGAGCAGAACGCTAAAGTTTTGTGCGGACCAGCTTAGTGGTGTTTTTCAACATCTCTTTCCAGAAATCTATCAATTATAGCAGAGTTCCGAACTTTGGAAAGAGTCTATAATAAAACCTATTCCCAAACAGGCAGTAATTAAACAACTCGATGATTTGCGCCCAGTTGTCATGAAGATCTTTGAGAAAATTGTGAAAACATTCATTACGTCTGTGGTGGAACCCAAACTCGATCCTCTTCAGTTTGTTTACAGGTCTTGAAGAGGTGTTGAAGATGCAAAACAATTTTTGTTAAACAAGCTGTATACACACTTAGATTTTCCAAAGTCCCATGCCAGGTTGTTGTTTGCAGACTTTTCTTCTGCTTTTAATACTATGCATCCTTTTATTTTAGCTAATAAGTTAATTTCTAATTTTGGATTTCAACGTAATTTTGTTTTATGGATTATTAGTTTTCTGACCAATAGATGTCAAAGGATTCTTGTTAATCAAACGTACTCCGATTTAATTACAACAAGCATAGGATCTCCCCAGGGTTGTGTCCTTTCTGCTCTCCTTTACATCATATATACCGACGACTGCCGCAGCAGCTTGATGACAGTTATTTGGTCAAGTTCGCTGACTACACAGTGTTATTGACTCTTCTCCGAGATTCTAAAGAAAATCACGGTGCTGCACTGGATGATTTCATCCAGTTTTGCAGAGAATCTTATCTAGAGCTCAATGCCAGCAATACCAAGGAGATGATTGTTGACTTTAGGCGGAAGAAAGTACATAATCCTCGGAAATCCTTTATTAATAATAAGCCTGTTGATTTTGTTCATTCTTTTAAATATTTGGGGACAATTTTTGAGGATAATCTTTCTTAGGAACTTAATACAGATACCATTGTCAATAAAGGACAGCAGATACTTTATCTGTTAAGGAAACTAAACTCTTTTAATGTTGATAAACATATTCTTAAGATTTTTTATAACTCATTCATTGAAAATGTCCTCTCTTTCTCCTTTATCTGTTGGTTTTACAATCTTAAGGTTAAAGAGAAAAATTCACTACATAAAATAGTTAACTTAAGTTCTAAAATAATTGGTTGCCAGTTGCGTAGTTTATCTTCCCTTTGTAATAGACAGATTTTAGATAAAAGTAAAACTATCTTAAAAATCAGTAATCATGCAATGTTTAATGATTTGAGCTTCTACCATGTAATATATTAACACAAACAAACGTCTTTGTAGTAGCCTAGCAAAACGGCTGGATAACGGAGTACACATTAAATTCTGTTCCATGTGTTCTGGAAGTCATGTTAACAAGGTGTCCTGTGTGGATTTGTAACTGTGTGTATTATTAGTATTCAGCACGACTGTGTGTCAATAAAAAGGCAGAATATTACAACTGGCGACGAGGATTAGGATTTAAGATTTCATTTATTGTCCAAAATACTGGGCGACAAAAAATTCATTGCAAGGTTAAAAATACAAAAAATAATATATATACAGTATCATAAATACTGAACATATTATGACCAAAACATAATTAGATAACAATATATAAGGCAAAAACATAATATATATATATCATAAATACTGAACATATAATGACTAAAACACATAATTAGATAACAATATATATATAAGGCAAAAATGGGGTTTGTTTCTTTCCTTAAAACCAAATAGATGATATCTTGCCAACCATATTGACAATAAAAGTTTGAAATTACTGTACTCTCTCGCATACTTCCCAAATGTTAGATCATCTGTAACACCAATACAATATGCTAGTCAATTATATAGCTCAATTGGTACCATATCTTTTGCATTGAGATATGTGAAGGTGGAGGCCATAAGCATTTCTTGGTTCATCTTTAATGGCCTGGTGAACAATAATGCCCACTTTGTAGACAATCATTTTTCATTTCAAAGTAAAACTATCTTCAAAATCAGTAATCATGCAATATTTAATGATTTTGAGCTTCTACAACATCATGGGCGTCGTTTCTGGTATCCGGTGAGTAAAACAAATAGATGTAGAAATTCGTTCCTACATGTTGCCGTTCGACTCCTTAATAATGAGTAGGGCTACTTCTTATACTTTTTTTAATCAACGATTCTTTTTTTTCATTGTGTAGGCTATTTTTCTGCGTTTCATTTATTTTTTTAAATTTTTTTTTTTAATGTCATGTTTTTATGCTTGTAATGTCGACCCGATTTGAATTGCCCCATGTGGGATTATTAAAGATTTATTGAATTGAATTGAATTGAATATAAGATGTACTCTGGCTGTACAGCGCTCTTTCGTTAAAACCTGGTATGGGTCATTTATGCATTTATGTTAACAATTTTCAGGCATATCTTGTTGACTCACAAAAAGTGAGGGTCCAACCCTTCCCCCTTAAAAAATATGTGAGGGTGCCCCCACCCACTCCCGGTCGGGGAGAGAAACCACAGGAGCTATAGTCAGGAGCTATATAATTGATTTTAAATTTTGTAATCATGGTCGAGTGCATGTTTGCTGTTGTGTTACAGTTAAATAATAATTATAATATTTTGAAGTGGTAATTATTAGTTGTGTATAAATAGTTTTTAAAATAAAAGGAAATACTGTTGTATTTCGACTGCAGTCAATCACGTATGTACGGTAATTCGCCGAAAGTTACTTATAAAAAAAGTGTTTCATAAGAAATTCAAGAAAATTCAATTAATAAATGTTGTTTTATCAATCATCGTTCAAAAAATATAAACTGCACATAGCAATCGCTACGCATGTACGATACTGAACGCGCCCTATATCCGACAAGGGACCTCCCTGAGATCACAGGTACCTACTTGCACGCACAGATCATTGTGGAACTGCCTGCAGTTCGACACTTCTGTATTTATTGTTGTTGGCAGATACAGGAATTTGAAATAGAGGGCCCCAGAGAGGGAAGTTTGACAGATGGAGGATCTATATCACCTCAGCCCCACCACGGTTGGGACTGAGGTAGGAAAATTTACGATTATGTCACCTCTAGATGGCCGGAAATGGCACTCTCAGACTTAAAATTTGAATGTACTTTAATTTTCTTTTCTTTCTCAAATTTTTTACAATTTTAAAAAATTTGTATTAGGCCTAATCAAAAAGGGACTGTAATTAAATCGGCTGCGCGATAAACTGTGATAACGTATACTCTTGAGTTCTTTTATAATTATTTTGATGTCACAATGTATGGTTAATCAAAAATCAATTACAGAGAGGATATACATGTACGTTGATTCTTATAACCCTTATTGAAAGGCATATATAATTGTATTATATTTTGTTATTCCAAAATTACACTAAAGCAAAAACTTATTACTTTAATTATTACTCTTTTATTAATGAAATATTATTTAATTATTCTAACAAATGCTTTAAAAAATAACAGGTCTTTAATGGAGTGGGTAGCCTAATCGTGGAAACTAAGAGCTTAAAACTTACGAACACATTTTGATACAGTACATCTAAAAAGAAAGTCAAAAATGGCCACCAGCACTGAGAGAATGAATACGGAATCGGAAGAAGAGCCCATGAATGGTACGGTATGTGATCAAACAGCATCAACAGGAAGTGGAAAAAGAATTAAAGGAAATTGAAAAGATATCTAATTAATAAGCATATAATACTGTATTTTAATTCAAGTAAAATGTAAATTTTTCAGGCCTTATATCCAGTAGTTGGGGTGTTGCGAATGGCGTGTATAACTAACCAACCAATAGAAGGTTCACATTTCCAAGGCAGTCCAGAATGTACTGAATATAAATTTGTGATTTTCTATGATTTAAATATAAAATCTTAAATTTTACATTTTAACCAGTAGGCCAAATCTACTCAGGCTGTCGTGATTGGAAGAACGCAATTTATCCATTTTTGAGATTTTGTCTTAGGGGCACCCTGTGGATGTAATTTACCATGGGAAGTGATCATATACTCCAAACAATTTTTCGAAATACTAAATTATTATGAGATTTACGCATTATATACTTCCACCAAAACATTATATCCACTAAGCATTGAAATGTTGGAAATATTTTTTATTATAATACACCTTTTCCACGAATCAGTAGACATCTTGAAGTGATGGCAAACAAACTAAGTCAGTGGTGCGTAACCAACAAAAATTAAATAAGCTTTGAGGCTAAATTCTTGACCTCATGTTATTTAAAAATTCAATACTCCATAATGGAGGGTCGTATCACATTAATTTTTCCTGCATCCCCACAGGAGGCCGAAAAGACAAATTAAATACAAAAATTGTCATCTGTCATATTACATAATATTTGATCGAAAGTCAAATAAATTGGATGCGTTTTAAATCATCGAAACTTGGTTAAATCATGGTGCACCATCTTTACATTGCATATTGAGCACTTTTCTCCTCCTGAAAACACAAAAAAATGATATTAACATGTTGGATATACAATCACTTTATTCAATAAGACAAAAGTATATGAAAAAAGGGAGACAAAATATTTACATGCCTAGGTCAAATGTGGATCACAGAGATGCGAGGCAATAAACATTGAATTTATGAGACATTAGGTACACTTGCCTTCAGTATGGACTTGAGCTGATAGAGGGCATTCTCATATTGATCTTCGAGAGCTGCCAGCTGTTCACGTTTTACTCGGTGTGTCTGGACATCTTTCTTGCCAACATTCGACAGCATACACTTAAACTTTGTAACCTAAATTAAAAAATTTATAGCTATCATATTTGTTTCTAACATACATACGCAGGCACGTATCCAGAGAGGGCAGTTCAATGAGTGTACATTTTAAAAACATTTGAGAATTGTACTCTATAACATTTTTTTTTATTTTCTAGTATAGATAGCTCTAATGTATACTTTCAATGGATTATGAGGCTCACTGAAAGACTTTGGAACCCCTTTAGATACCCAAGCTTCAATCCCAAGCATACTCCACAACTACCTTTCAGATCATACACATATTAAGCTCCAAAATCTTGAACATGTTGAAGGCAGCAGCGTACTACAAGAAAATATTAAATACTGTAAATGCTTGAATAATCGTTGTGGCACTTATATTTTTGAGAGCGGCGCTTATAAAAAATATTGGCGTGGTGCTTTCCATATCCGTACCCATGTTGCCTATCTCACGTATCCCCGCAATTCAGTAGGCCTACTATAGGTCCTATGTCATCGTAAATAAATGTTCAAAGAAATGCTTGTGTCTTAATTGTGTTGTTCATTGTGTTTTCATTTTAACACTGTATACATTGTATTTAAAACTCTGTTTCTTAAAGTATTTCATTACACACAGGGTAATTATAACTATCGATTAAGCGCCGCAGCAATAAATCGAGAGCGGCGCTTAGTTAAAAAAATAATGTTTGGTGCGGCGCTTATTCAAGCATGTACGGTACTTGCACTAAATATTCTACCTTACCTCAGACTTCTGTACCAGAGAGAATGCTATCCCAGCTTTGCCAGCACGAGCTGTTCTACCAACACGATGGATATATGTCTTGATGAACGGTGGCACATCATATGAGATAACGCAGCGTACATTATCAACATCCATGCCACGTGCCATTGCATCAGATGCTATCAATCTGACGGAAAAATTAATATCTGTTATGATTATGAAATTAAATCTTGCAATGCGTAAAGCCCCCTGGAAGCTCTAAGATAGGATATAAAAGTATTATTCTGTTGATTTCAATCTCGCGCATACATCAAATAAATTGTTTTCTGTGCCCCGCTTCCCACAATTGTGTTTACTGGGGAGCCAACTCGGGTGGATCCAGTACCAAAAATACCAAAAATTTCAGATGTTAATCAACACATATTCCTACTCCACCATGGGAGTATGGTCCAATCATGATTATTATTTTTAAGGTCTGAAATAAATACTTCAATTTAGGTCAGCTAACTAGCTATCATTTCATAAAACATGCATATTGGCAAAATTTTAGTGCCCCACTAGCAACACTACTGAAGTATAGTCAGCAATAGCATTTACTTACATTTGTATTTTGCCAGCTTTAAACTTCTTCAGGATCTCGGCTCTCTTCAACTTGGATAGTTGAGAGGAGAATTCCTCAACTTTGATACCACCAATGGCCTTCACAAGCAGGTACAACCTTTGAGAAAATATGCAGATTCATTTTAACATACCGCTCACATACTAATGATCCAATTGTAAGGCAACAATTATATTCCTTAGGTAGCTTATACAAATTGACCCCTGACACCCTATAATAACCATAACTTTTCATCATCGTCACATTTGATTGATTCACAAGGAAATCGGACAATTCACACAAGATGTTTAAATCCTTTTTCAAATATCGGACACAGTATCTCAGTTCAAATTTTGAAACAGCAGTCTGGAAGCTGAGAACCAGGGGAGAGCTCTGAAAATCAATGTACTTGGAAGAGTTAGTCCAAAAAGAAATGTAACTGCGTTTTTGTTCTATTAGTGGATCCTCTGGTTTTTGGAAGGTTTACGCTCTATAAATATTGTTCTATAAACTAGCAGTGTTCCCATTTGGATGGCTCACCTGTGTGTCTGTTCTACAGTGTTTGTGAAGCAAAGTATGTTGTTGAAGGACAGTTTTAGAATCAGGTGTAAAATTATCAGAGGTTTCTCACCTGCTGTACAATTTATCATAAATTCCTTTAAAAATAAAAGAAAGGTCACTTAATTTAGTATCACAAGATGAGGAAATTATTATTAAAGAATACAAGTATTTAGAAAAAATACTGTAAGATAGTATAATACATACTCCAAGTATCGAAATGCATGCCATCGTGTCGGGATTCAACATTCCAACATTAATTATGTCATCATCAGTGATGATGACATAATTGATGTTGAAATATTTAATCCAGACATGATGGCATGCATTTCGACACTTGGAGTATGTATTATACTATCTTATCTGAGACTAATCAGTGGACCTTTCGGTTTTTAGAAAACATTAGATACTGTAATTGGTTTTTTCAAAAATAGTAAACTAAAATTCTAAAAATTGTTTATGAATACATCATAGTTGAATAAATACACAAAGGATAAACTACCAATACAAACATGGATAGTAAACAAATAGCTATAAAACGATCATCTGAAATAGACGTACATGTATCATGTCTATATACTGTACACGAGTTCAACATATGTTTAACATGTGCTAACCATAGAATGAACAGCATTCCATCTTTATTTCAACAAAAATTCAAGAGCTTGTATCCTGTTCAGTAGATATCTACTGACCTCCCACAGGGCCCAGTTATGCTTTAATAACTAAGTCTCATGAGAATTATTGAGTGGAGTGGTTTTAGACAAGACTTTTTTATACTGTACCTTGTTTAGCGAATCCGCCACCCACGGATAATGATGATTTCAAACAAAAATAAAATTTAACTTTTTTTGGACAATTAGCGCACCCATCGCCACGAAAAATGGAAATTTCAGAAAAAAAATAAAAGTTTTTCTTTATATTTATTACACCTGTCACTGCCTTGAAATCTCCAAAAATAAGTTATGTATATTTTTTTCCCTAATTATATAAATATAAAGCATTTAACCATCCCATTACCACACAGTTTACATTCACCAATTTATTTCCACCTGGATGTTATTTGCTAAATAAGAAAACAAATTTTTATATTCATTTTCTTTGCCTTCATCTGATGAAAAATTAAGTTTGCAAAACACGGTATAAAAAGTCTCGCCTTAGTCATGACAAAACATCCTGCTGCCACAGGATCGAACCCAGGACCCTGAAATTAGAAGGCAAGCATCTAAATAACCAAGCCACTCAGCTTCACTTCAAACTCAACTCCAAACTATCAATAAGATTATATATCGTTTATTGCTTCACTGTGCAACTGAAGTAACTTCTTGTTAATTCTACTGGAGAACTTACTGTTAATTCTACTGGAGTAGTGTATTTTCCAACAAACTCTCCTTTGTTGTCATGGTCTCCCGGCATTTCTTCATGACCTTTAGTCTTTATAACAGAGGTCAATAGTTCAGGATGAAATAAATTCAGCTGTGTCAATTTCTCAGGGTTTTGTGATAATGTTGCAGAAAACAGTAATTTCTGAAGCTGAAAAATAATTTGAGGAACTGTTGCACTAATAATTGATGTTTTTTATTGTTTCAAAATTACATTCACTGATCAACAGATCTATGCATGATACTCCATCAATGGGCCTGGGTTGTGGAGAAGTCACTGAAGGGGCGCCAATGGTAGAGTAACAGTTTTAAATTAACAGCCCATGTTAATTTTGTTAGCACTTCTTTAAGATGCCAATATTTTTAATATTCTGCAGTGCCAGAATTTTAAAACAAATTTTAAAATCCATTTTAAATAAAAGAAATATTTTGCATGTCAATCTTAAAATTGATGCTGCAACAGAAGTGTCCCCTAAATAGGGGCTGGACATAGTGTTGAAAGATATACTTCCTCTCGTTTTGCGCCACAAAAAGTGGCCCTTTAGGGTGTCCCAAAGATGGGCTTCTACTAATAATAAAAATAATGATAATAGTAATAACAATCACAATAATAATATAAATAATAGCTTAAAACCTAAATGAAACCACTGCCCTCCAGTACTTCACTCTTACATTCATGATCACAAAATACTCCAAGCACTTCCTCAACTAATATAGAAAATAGTAAATAATATTCATAATGACACAACATTGAGTTATACTACAAGACTGAAGTTATATAATTGCTAAATAGAAAATATTTTTCTTTAAAAACACTTTCTTATTTCATATGGATTAGAAGGGAGTATAAGCTATTTATATATTATAATAGAACTTTTTAAAATAAAGAAAGTAACATGTTTTTTGATAATATTACTTATCTATTACTTATAAAATTCATAGAAGATAATCCATTTTTTACCTTCTAGGTGTAAGTTTCAGTTTTCTTTACTGTATTACAGTTGTTGCTGTATTTGGTACTGAATAAACAATAAAAAATGACAAACCAGCACACATAAACAAGTGCGCCAGGAAGTCAGTTCCTTAGGAACAGGATCCATGAAAATTAACACTACACCAACACCTTAATTCCCCTATCTAAAAGATGTTTAGCAATTTGAATGTTTACTTACTGGTGGAAACTTGATAGATACACTGAAAGAAAAAAAATAGTTCAAATTATAATCATTTTTAACGTACCAATAACAATACATAATAACACAATACCAAATATACGTATAGTATCAATTGAGTGAGAAAGTCTCACATGAATGATGAGAATATGTTCATAGATCGTAAAAGTACTTGTGTTTTGCTCTCCATTCCTCCATTTAAGATTAAACTATTATTATTATTATTTCATTTTTTTTGTGGTTGTTTACCAAATCAAAATTACTGATAATTTGTTTTAATTAATTTTGTATACATTTGCCATTGCATTTTGTGAGATACATTTGAAAAATTATTGTTGCTTCCCTAAGCAAATTGATTAGTTTTAGATTGTAATGTATAAATCTTAACTAAATGGAAATTTGAAGCAGAATATTAGTTTGTTTACCTTGAAGGTGTAACAATGCTAGGTGCTGGTCTGAATGGTTCACCAGGATAGGCACACTTTTCTACCTCTTTAATCCAATTCTTTGATATATTATCCATCATCCTATCGGCTTCATCAATGACCTAAAAAAGAGGAAGGAATATCATTTTGTTTGTACTTTTCAGTAAAAAAACTTGCTATTTGATATCCAGCTCCAAATGTTTAGTTAGTGTAAATAGTTACTGGGTTTAGTTTAAATGAAATTCATGTATAAACATTTATAACATAACAATAATAACATAATAATCTTTATTGAATATACACTTTTGTATCCGTGGCAATCGAGGAGTTGTGGTGCATTCATAATAAATGAATTGACACTACATTAAAAAAACAAATACACTAAAATTTGATAAATATACATTAAAACAATAAATCATAAAATCATTAACATT
>NW_022701523.1:347618-357551 GCF_011630105.1 Anneissia japonica
TCGTTGAATAAATGTACATGTCTCAAATTATGTCAAAGTGTCCGGCGTTTATGTTAACAACTGCAGTGTTATTTTATACAATCGAGACATACGTGGAACATCATCGACTAAATCAATCAGATATGAATTTATATATATATATATATATATATATATATATATATATATACACACAATAAAATATGATAAAATACATTATAGATGTAAATAAAATAATGTTTAAGGAAGAAGTACATCATGTCAAATAAGACTCTTTCACAATGTATCAAAGAATAGAGTGGAGATTATTTATAGATTTTAATTTTCAAATAAAATCTAAATCATAAAACTGTGAAGATTTGTAATCATTAATAAAAGTGGTAGAACAACTATGTAAAGCGTAGCAGAAAGTATTTGATACACATACCAGGAACCGGAGATGCTGCAGCGTGAAGCCTGCTGTCAGGTTAATGTGGTCCACCAACCGTCCTGGCGTTGCTACAGCAATATCAACCAAACTACAAATACTGCCGTCTGACCTGAATTCATTGCAAAAAAATAATACAGTAGTTAGATTATAAAACGTAAACAAACAAGGCTCTAAGCACCAGGTGCAAGTAAATGCAAGTCCAAAGTAATCAATCAATCAATCAAAATATTTATATAGCGCCAATATCCAGAAATGTTCAGTGGCGCTGTCACACTTGTTCAGAATGCTCTTGAAAAAAGGAAAGCTTTCAGATTGCTCTTGAACACATTCACATTTGGAGAGTTCCGCATCTCAATGGGCACTTTGTTCCATAAATATGGTGCAGCACAGGAAAAAGAAAGCTTCCCGAAAGATTTTAATTTCTATCTTGGTGTGTATAACCAATGTTTTTCAGAAGACCGAAGGGATCTTGATGGTTGCAAATACTGAAGAATGTTGCGTATATAGTTAGGAGCATGACCATTGTGAGCTTTATAAGTTAACAAAGTAATGAAAAAGCAGAAAAAAGATGCAAAAGAGATTAAAAGAAGATAGAGCATAATACGCATGACTGCTGTGTTCACTCTATATACAGTATATATGAATATTCATTAGTTCAATGACAACAGTTCTTGGTGGATTAGTTGCGTACGTAACACACTTGCAGCTAATAAAGCCTCTACACTCTTGTACATTGGTTTTGACAATGAATGTACAGTATTGTTAATACACACCAAAGAATTTTGGACTTTATTTAGAAAAGTTGAGATGAGAAGAGAGAAAAATGAGAACACACTATCCTAAAATTAAACAGGAAAAACACAAAAACACCAAAACAATTGCATCATTTCTTGTAATTTAAGATCACTGTTAAAACAGTGGTTATTAAGATCATGACTCGCAGGCCTATTATAGTTTGGAAACAAAAAACAGAACACTGGTAAAAACAAAAAAGATATCTCATAGATGCAAAAAGGTGAGTTTAATATTAAATATAAGAAGGAATATAAAAGAAGGGTTAAATTTTCCTTAATTTTCAAGGACAACCACAAAGTGTTAATTTTGGTGTTCACCTTTGTCGCACAAGTTGTTCCTGTTCCTTTGCAAATGGCTTTGAGCCTCCAATGAGAACCACTTTCAAAGATGGCTTTCTGCAATAAGTTGAGAAGACAGTGTACACTTGGTCTGCAAGTTCCTTTGTTGGTAAAACTACTAAGGCTCTAACTTCAGGTACGATACGATCCAATAAGGACTGCAACACAAACACAGAATAATATTTTTAATGGAATACTAATAAATACAAGTAAATCTTAAAACCAAATCAAACATGAGTTTTGAGATTCATCAAATTTTGCATCATGGTGTACTACGGAACAATGTGCACACACAATGAAATAACTTGCATTGCTAAGTTTCAATCACATTTACGAAACTAATGAGGATGATTTGGGTTTCAATTACCTGGACAATGGGAATGACGAATGCTAATGTTTTTCCACTCCCTGTCGGTGCAGAAACGCAAATGTCTCTTGGTCTGTACCCAATATTGCCGACGTGAAGGCCAAACTTCAAGGAAGCAAACACCACTGGTATTACCTTACTTTGAACTGAGAAACAAATTTAATAATTATTTTCAAATACATTAAAATAGAAAATTGTATTATGTACATGTATGATGCATAATTATGTATTTGTAAAGCAGTGAAATGCATTAATTATTAACTGTATAATCCACATTTATACACAATTTACTACAAAGCTATATGTAATAATATACATTATACGCAGTTAAAAGAACAGAGTTTCATATATATTTTCAACATTATAATCATAAAATACATACTAGAACATGTTTTTGTTACATCTAAATCTCTTATTATTGAAATGTCTTCACAAACTCTTATTGTAAATTTTAATCTTTTTAGACATTATTATTTTTAATTGTTTAATGTTTAATTATTCAAAATAAAAATAAGTTTTCTTTTTTTAAATATTTTTTTTATTCCTTGTTTCGCGTACTTATTTTTTAAAAGATCATCGGAGGAGGGCAGAATAAAAATAAAAATAAAATTTTGTTTTCTATTTAGCAAATAATTTTGGCAAAAACATCCAGATGGAGGAGTAAATAAAATGAAATTTTATTGGTGAATGTAAAATTGGATGGTTAAATGCTTCAAATTTATGTAATTTGGAAGAAATATACATATGTTACCTTTGGAGATTTCAAGGCAGCGGAGGGCATAATAAAAATAAAGAAAAACTTTTATTTATTTTTTCCTTTAATTTCCATTTTATGTGGCAGCAGGTGTGCTAATTGGCCAAAAATAAAATGTTTTTTTTAATTCAAAATCATCACTATTTGCTACTGTAAGGTATAAAAAGCCTCGCCTTAAGGACTTTCTTGGACAACCCTAGGAAATAATGTCTGTAGTTTTTCAACAGTGGTTATTAAGATCATGACTCGCAGACGCTGAGCTCTAATGGTATTGGCATCTAACTAGCCTATTATAGGTTGGAAACAAAAACAGAACATTGTTTTTGTTTTCTATATAACAAATGTTGATTGATTGATTGAAGTGAAATTATATGTAGCATATTTAAAAAATACACACAGATAGCAACATTGAGATTACAGTAGTGATACAAAAGAATTCAAATGAGCCTTTAATAATATCAGTTTTTTTCTGTGATTACCTGGAAAGAAATGGTTGATGCCATTATCCCGCAGCATCATCAGCATCCGCTCATCCAGTCCTTCCAAATCAGTTATGGCAGTCAGGTTCCGTTTGATGTCATGATCTACAACAGTAGGCCAGGCTAGCCAATCAGGAAGCACTCTCTGAACCTACAAAGTAAACAGAATGTCGGCAACATCAATGGTACATTACTCTCACAAACCATTAGGTTTGTAAATGTGTACAAGTTTGTGGACTACAAGTTATGTATTTTATAATATTGACACACTGGAAATGTAGGCCTACTACTGTAAATAATAGCAAATTTTACTTTTTCTAGCAAGGATAATCTGGATGTGGTTGGTTGTGTTCCGGTTGTGCACATACTATGTAAGAATACCAAGAATATCTTGCTAAATATAACAGACCACAAGAAGGCATGTAATGTTCCTGAGATATTAGCAAGTGATCTGTGGGCGTGGTAAAAAAGCACAGGTCATCTTTGACCTTGCGTCGCACATTTCTTCATTGTCTGCAAATTAATTACTGTATGTATATTTTAGCAAGGTTTGTATTTAGTAGAGAAAGCGAAAAATCTTTGTACAGAAATATAGAAACAGACATCCTTGTTAGTATTTAGTATTTGTGTGTATAAGTCTACATAATACAGTTAGATTGTGAAATAGATTTCTCAAGTTAGTAAAATGCATTTCCGTAACTATGTCTTCAAATTTCAGTAGTAAATGAAAACTTTCCATAGTACTTAATAATTTGTACATGGTATTATAAAAGTACATGAGTTTGAATCTTTTGATGACAGATGTGGACAAGTTTTTTATGCATGAGTTTGTGGAGAAGCTTGTGTTTGTACATGGGTTTACTTGGGAATGTGCACAGGTTTTGCAAGTGTGTAAAACAGTTTGACTGCGAAAGTGCATAAGAAATTAACTGTAAACCAAATGCACATGCAAGTTTGATTGTGTAAGTGCACAATTTTCTGAATACATTCTCAGTATGTAAATGTGCATGACTTATGAATGTACTGAATACTGTATTTTTGGCAAACAAAGTTTGTAAATGCACCTTAGAATTTGTGAATCAGTATGACAGTGAGTACATGTGTTTGTGAGTGTTCCACAGAGTTTTAAGAATTTGCATGGTAGCATGTGGCGGGTACGCAAATCTGTAAAATTCTTTTTATTTCTTATACCTTTTTCTTCTTCTTGGATTCAACATCCCCTAAAACAGTAAATAGTGCCATACTTTCTTCATCAATCATCTCCTCATCGTCATCATTTTCCTCGAATATTTTCTTTTCCGTTGATTGTTTTAAGGCAGCATCATAGTTTTTTGATGTAGTATCTTCTACAGATTTGAATGAATGCTTCACTTCATCATCTTCATTTTTATCTTTCGATGATTCTACCATTTGATCAATTTTTTCTACCGACTTTACTTTTGACTTTGAAGTTCTCTTTTTCTGTTTTCTAATGCTGTCATTCACATCTGTAAAGTCAGTCTTTAATTTGCAATGTTTTCTTTTTTTACTTTCTGAATTTTCCAATCCAATGTTCTTTTTAGTTTTTAAGTTATCATCTCCACTGATCGATAAAGTTACATCTTTGTTTTTATTATCTGTGGACTTTCTTTTCCTTTTTTCTCTGGAAGTAGATTGATAATTCGATTCTTTAACTGCACCAATGTCATTGTAAGTTCCTAATCGTGATTGTATTTTCTGGTTCAACTTTTCCAATAACAATTGCTGGTTAGTTGTGTTTGAATCACTGTCTATAATTCTTTCACCTTGAAATCTGTTAAACCAAAAATACAATAGCCTGAAGGTTAGTAACAGTGGCCACAGGCTGGGAAATCTACAGAGGTGACAAATGGTGGATGTAAGTAGGCATTACTCCAACTATTTAAACAGAAAATGTTAAGTTTAGTACTTAACATTTTTAAGGCAGTGTTTAAATAGGCGGAGCTAGGCCTATATTCGTCTACAAAACATTGTTGTGACTTTGCAGGGCAATACCGGCAAACAACACTGTGTACTAAAGAGCCCCAGGAAAACACGAATAAAAAAAAGCACTGTTCATGACTAAACCAAGTACTAGGCCCAGTACTAGAGTAGTAATTGTAGGCCTAGTCTCACCATATTGAATACTAGCTACAGTAGCTTCTACTACTACTTATGTGTACAGTAGGGCCTAGCCTAGCCTAACTAACTTGCTAGTAGTAGGCTAGGCTAACTAAGTGCATACACCGTCGTATGTAAGCTAGGCGAGGACCAGACAAGCTTAACCCTCTGGATACCAGATCCTTTTGTAGTGCAAACCCTTGAATACCGGATTCTTTTGCAGTGTAACAAAGTTTTTTGCGTTTTTTGAGTATACGCCGTTCTGGTGGATTTTTAGGAACTTTCTGTAAATTATACAGAAAAATGTTTCTAAAAAACAAAGAAAGCTTATAGAATAAGCTTTCATTTGATGTATAATTTATATTTTTGGGAATTTTTTTTCATAATATAATATAATATAATATATATATATAATATAATAGAATGACAGAAAAATGCTACATATAAATCGTCAGCAAAAACCGAAAAAAAAAAAAATTATAGCCCAAAAAAATAAAAACAAATATAAAACATTCCTATTCCACACAGTTATATAATTTATTTCCCAACCATCCATAACTATAAGCGCGATCTTTCCATTCAAAAGCGTCGACTACCCTCACATTTCTAGGCCTAGGCTCATCTTCATCAAGAACATCTCTGCCGTCAGAACTGCTTGAAGCCCCACCGTCATCATCGCTAACAGGCACGTCTAAGTCTCGCACATCTAAAAATTCACCTTCATCGCTGTCTGAATCAAAAATCAGGTCAATCGCTTTCTCAGCTGTGTACACATCTTGTGCGGCCATTTCAAAAAATTTTTGAAATTAATAACGATTTCAAATTGATATTTCTAAAAATTTTTATATATTGCGCATGTGAGTTCTTCACAGATTTCGAAAGACAAAAGCTTCACGCATGCGTGTTCAAAATTTCTGACGTATTGGAGCTAAAATAAAAACAGAAGAGCGATTTGAAAACCATCTATTTTTTAGTCACGAAATTTCGATTGCAGTCGAAAATGGGAATTCTCGGTTTGAGGTCAATTTCGACTACAGCCGAAGACGTTGTCTAGAGGGTTAACTGGGCTAGACCACTAGACTATGTATTAGTACCGTATCTAAGGCTTAGGCCCTGCCTAGAGTAAGTCTAGGCCTACTACGCTAGTTAGTCCTGTAGTAACCTGTCCTAGCCTAGCTAGCTAGGCCTAGGGGTAGCCGATCATTTCGGTCGCGCCTCATTTCGGTTGCGGCTTATTTCGATCAAATATATAGAGCGCCGAAGGAGTTGCGAAAACGCAAAATTTAATATGCCTAGGCTAGGCCCTATATAATTATAATTAGTCAATCGGTTTATCATAGGCCTAAGTATTTTTTTTAATTTCCGGTTTGCTATCCTTTCTACTAACATATTTTCTTTCTTCCATGGAGTTTAGTATGTGCTTCATGCTATTCTTTTTGTTGCGTTTTCATACTATAATTCAATAATTGTGGTCAATAAAATGTATCTTTGATTTTAATTGAATGTTGTTACCATCTGAAATCTATTTCATAATTTAGTTAAAACAATAATCATTACATTATTTAATCCAATGTTTCTATACAATAAATTTATTTATTTTTCTTGCAGCTTCCAGAGTTTGGATAAAACATACCAAAGAATTGAGGGAAACACAATTAAAGAAATAAACGAATATTACACACATTATCATTCTTCACTTAAAATCTTCAGTTTTCTTTGATGTCCCTGCACAGTTCATAAATATGAATATAAGCATAAATGATATACCTAGAAACAACTATATTTTATATATATATATATATATATATTGTTTATTTGTAAATTATCATTAATCCTTTATAGACGTATGCCGACTTGCTTTGACTTAATTACTGTATTGTTTCTCAAATTGTATATTGCTAAGATAGTTTCTCAATATGTTCATTTTATGTCAAGCGTTGACAAAGACTACAGGAGTAGCCGAAATATTCGCCTAATAAATTTTAGTGTTTCTAAAGTCAACATCTTAAGTATTTATTTCTGGCTGTTTACTTACGTTTACTTTTTAGCTGTTGCTTATCATTTTTGTATCTCTACTGAGATCCAGCCATTGTTTCCCACAGCATTGTTGTTTTCCAGTATTTTGCCTTTTAATCTGTATATGTATGTATATATATATATATTATATATATAAGCCTATATACACATACATATATATATTTATACATATATAATATTATATATAATTTATACATATTTATTTACATTACACATGAAATAATATAGGCCTAACAAATATATATTTTACTATCCATTTATTTTTGTATTTAAACATGATCAGTAGCCAGCGCAGACGATTGAAAGTTACAGGTTTCATGAAGTAGGTGACGTGAACACCCGTGAAATGGTGAACTGCGCTCCAGAGCACGTGTTTGTACCTACAGTAGAAACAGCTAGTCATCTATTTTAGGGAATATGGTCGAGGCTGCCGCGAGGGAAAGCAGCCGGGCTCAAAATGTATGGAACGCCAGTAGCGCTATACTGATTGACTGGGCAAGTGTTTCGAAATAAAGAGAAATCAGTGTATAATTATCAGACTTGTACTAAATATTTTTTATTTCTCATAGTCTTCTTGGCCCTGGTTGATTAAAGATCGATTTGTTTACAGATTGATTACAGATCAAAACATTTTTGTACGTACATGACGTAATTGAATTATGTTAGTAAAATTTGAATACAGTAAATAAACTAAAGAAGCCATTTAAAAATTACCATCCATTTCTGTAAGAAAATAGGCATACTATAAATCAATTGATATAATAAACTAGAAATTGCAAATTGCAAGTGAAGTGCTGCAAATTACAACTGCAAATAAATGTTCTTCTAACATAATTATTTATGCGAGTCAAGTGAAAATAATGAATAATAAAAATATAACAAATAATATGAGACACGACCCATTGTCTATAATTAGAACACTGACGAGCTGACGTAGAAACATAGTAAAAATGAGCGTTGGTACCATGTATGCCAGTCTACAACAAGCATCGCCTAAATGTAGAAATTAGCACGCTGAAATAGGCTAGTAAATAAGTTTAACTGGGTTCGTAAACAATATTGGCCTCAAAATATTGTGGCTGAGACATGGGCCGATTAAACGTAGAAATAAGAAACCTAGAAATATAGTAAAAACACTGAATAGTAATACTCGAGCGTCGCCACACGCGGACGTTGGTACGTGTAGGTTTAGTCTTCAAACGTCGCCTAAAGTAATTGATTTTACCCGGCAGAACGAAAGAAGGAAACTTCGCTTTTCAGTCGTCTTAGGCCCTTGTTTTTTGACAAACAATGACCTTTAAGAGGTCAAATTGCTGTCAAGAATATGAATTGGCTGCTTCGCAGCAATAAACTAACTAAAAATTAAGTCTCGATTTATATAGGCTATATATAGGTATGTTAGAAGAGTGACGTCACACACGGTTATCGTTGTCGCGACGCCGATGCTGATTGTTTTGGTTTTGCATCTTGCATCCAGATTAGAAAAAATCGTATTAAACAGTTTATTGGTTGCATTCGCTAACCTTTGAACCTATCTACAAAGTAAACAGGTCAAAGTTTACTTGCGCTATTTAAAAATATTTTTTCATTGATCGGTCACCGAGTTACAGTGTACGGAACTTTTTCTTTGGAATAAAGCATCATTTACACATATTTTGTAAGCTCTGTAAATTTTAAAAACCATCCTGTAATTTAAATAATTATATATATAATATCTATGCCAAGTATGAATTAGATCTGATGCTTCTCAATAATTTTTTTGATTTTCTCAAATCTTAGGACTCTCGAGTCCGATGCATAAAATGTCCGCTGATCGAAAGATGTGTACATTGGAGGATGATTCAAACGGCATAATTGTTATTAAATTTACACATAAAGTCTGTATTACTGATGAATATGTCCAATATAATCATTGCTTAGTATTATATATACACATCTAGATGTGTATAAGAGACAGTAATATACTCGTGTATAATTGAGAATTACCGTCACGAAATTGCATATGGCGTCTTATTAGGCAATTCTGGCCTGTAATTGGTCTGTATAGATCACTTGACATTGAATTTGAAATTTGATTGGATGATATGTGTTGTTGACAGAAATATAGAGCACAAGCATCCTGGTGTTGCATAGATAGGCCTACATTAATAGTTTTTAAACAATTAAAAATAATAATACCCCTGTAGTAATAATAAATTAGTCAAATAATGCATGTATAGATCAAAGCAATAAATAGTACCTAATTAACTTCTTTTTTTTCAAGGTATACACAATGAGAATTGACAAATTAGTAAAAAGGTCACAAACTTTATATAACGCCTGTAGCCAAATTTTCGCCATAAGGCCAAGTAAAAAAAAATAATTGGTTAGCATCCTTTTGGTATCAAACTGGGTTTGTTGGAACAACAAAACAGTCATCATTGATGCCATGCAGGGGTTTCACCAGAAAATCAAAATAGACGGCCTATTTTGTTTTTCCAAAATGGAAGCCAGTGGGCGTGGCACTGAGCCGATGGTGGGCCACGCCCATCGTTAGTAATCCCCATCGATTATTGGTACGAAAACGTACATTCAATCAATAAATGTTGTTTTTATCAAACGTAAATATGATTTACCTTTAGTTTAATGTAACATTC
>NW_022701523.1:357566-377120 GCF_011630105.1 Anneissia japonica
ATATATAAAGAATTTGCTAAAGGTAGACCAGGCCCAATTAGGCTAAGCCGAGCTGATTAGGCCAAGCCGTCCAAGCCGTCACGGTAAAAGTTGCCTTCCTAAATAATTGTAGGCAGTCCAAAAGACGGCCGGACGGATCGCTCTCTAATATACGCATGCACTATCTCGCCACTATATTTCCAGTAATAATTTATCTATGCTGTCCTACCTATGAAAATTTATCTTTAAAATTTTATTTCGTGAAATATTGCACACAGGTAAGAAGTGAACATGCCACAGTTTTAAACTGATGGGCGCAGCCATGTTTGTTGTCCGGTCACCACACAGAGCGGATCCTCCTTGTTTCTCTTTCGCGCTGCTGTGGATGTCTACTTCCAAAGTGATGGAAATACCAACGCGCTGATTGGCCGACTTGGCTTTTCTGCACAAAGCATAAGACGTACGCATCGGATCAGAGTTTAGTTTGCTAATATAAACCTAATCCCGAGTAAATCTTAATGCTTTGCATCGGCTGTACCGTGTATACAAATACACTCTTTTTATACTACTACTATAAAACTAGGCCTTTTCTAGATAGAAGCAAGGACTAGGCCTAGGCCTAGACGGGACGATAATGGAATGGAACTGCAGGGATAAGCCCAATCGGCTGGCGTTCGGACGGATGGTAAACAAGCCTAGGCCTATATAAATTGCCTTCGGGAGATAGAGTTTTTGAGTGTTTTGTAAAAAAAAAAAAAAAAAAAAAAAAATTCGGGCGGGGATGCTAACCAATTGTTTTATTTTACGTGGCCTAATTAAATATTTTTAAAAATCATTAAAAATCAACCATACAACCAAATTTAATTTTGTAAATGTTTTTAATGTTATAACACTTGGTAGATTTTGTCATATCAGTATTGTGGACATCCAATCAAATTTAATTTTTTTTAACATACCTACTATATATAAATTATGAAAGAAAATATACATTAATTAGATAATTGATTAAAACAGTATTAATATCGAACTCTGATGCCCACTGTCCAACATATATTTTGCATGCAGTACTGCACGCTAGGCGCTCCATACTAATTGCTGTGTATCGACTCGCGGCCGCTACGACCCTAAATCCTATTTTAGCATCTGACCAGGCTACTTCTGTCTTGGCAGTAATGTTTATTTGCTTTAAAGTAGCCTATGTTGTTACTTAGTAGAAAGACAACAAAACATAAATAAAAAAGTATGATAAACCGATTGACGAACGAACTCAATGATAATTAGGCCTAGGCCTAGTTATATTACATTTGGCGTTTTCGCTCCATATATTTGTTGAAAAAAAACCTCGACCGAAATGAAGCGCGACCGAAACGAAGCGCAACTGAAATGATCTGTATTCGGCCTATCCTAGCTAGGCCCCCTACTACTTCCTATACGCTACTTACTTCTCTCGTAACTTTCTACCTTCTACCTAGGCCTATCCCTTTCTAGTTTATTATAGGTTATAGTAAACGTTTATGGATGCTTAATTTAATCTGTCTAATACGTAAGGTACCTTTTTATAGAAAACAACGCCATGCCTTGATCATCGTTTTACCCTCAATCACCATGAGCAGCGTGCGCATGTCAATGTACAAATCAAAACATGTGGGCGCGGCCATTTTAAATTAAAGGTCCAATCAAAATCGGCCGAGTGTTGTAAGTTTGATTGACAAAAAAGAATATATTTACAGTGACTTTTTATAATTAGGAATACCATATTGTGTTTATATTTTGAAATAAATTTTTAATATTAATGATACTACATTGTTTATTAGTAGAACTGACATAAATATATTTAATATTGTACACAGAAATTAAGTACAAATAAAACTGCAGATCAACATTACGGTACGGGTCATTGCATATGACCTGGTTACCTTTGATATGACATTTCTTACGAAATTACGGGACTGACCACTGACATGATGATTTGGCGATGGCAAAGAAGGAAATGTGATGATGAAAATGGGTGGTTTAATGTATTAATATATTTAATAGTGGTGTATAAGTAATGTAACAAAGGTCAGACAAATGGAGGCATCTGTTTTTAAAGACAGAATTACTCTTATTGCAGTTTTTATTAGCGGTATTCTTTTAGCGTATGTTTTGCTGTCACTCAACGAGCACCATTCACTTGGTGGGCCGGGTCACCCACCTTACAGCATTGGACTACTCGGAACACCTCTGAGGAACGATGGCTTAAAAGACTGGCCCGTAACTGTAAAGGAACGTCCGTTTCTAAGGCCAGGTGTGTTATCTATATGATTCTAGTGTTAATTACTCGCTAACTTTATTCACATATTTTAGGCCTAGTT
This sequence comes from Anneissia japonica, assembly GCF_011630105.1. Lineage (NCBI taxonomy): Eukaryota > Metazoa > Echinodermata > Crinoidea > Comatulida > Comatulidae > Anneissia > Anneissia japonica. Next base: position 359,900 of record NW_022701523.1, read on the forward strand.
GGGAATGATCGGCTACCCTAGTTGGTAGGGTAGGCTTAGCCTAGTTAGGATTGCAGCATGCTACTAGTTGCTAGCTTTTCACCAACTGTACCGTGTCACGTTTTATAGACACCCTACAGTGTATATGGGTGTCTAAAAAACGAAGACCGAAGACCCGAAAAAAACAAAGACCTCCAATGTGGGTCTTCGTTTTGTAGACACCCATATAGGGTGTCTATAAAACGAAGACCCTTAATTCCTTGATATTCCTCATTTTATTCCGATAAAATAATGAAATAGGTACTTGGCACCTGTTTTATGATGATTTTGAGATTCTTTCAATAAGATAATTGAGAAATAACTGGAGGTCTTCATTTTTCGGGTCTTCGGTCTTCGTTTTGTAGACACCCATATACTGTAGGATGTCTATAAAACGAAGACCCTCGAAAATTTCACAAACAGACGCCCAAAAAAATTCGTAATTTGGATTTTGTGAGAGCCTCGCGTATTATCATCAAAATGAAAGAGAAAGAATAGGGGTCTTCGTTTTTGGGTCTTTGGTCTTCGTTTTATAGACACCCACGTCAAAGCGGCAAGACCAAAACAACATTAGGCCTAAGTCAAAACAGCAATAAACCAAAATAATATATGAAAGTTTTAAGAATTAAAACATACTTTCAATGTGCCCCTACATAAAACCAATTATAAACAAAGTGTACACGATTAATACGGTAAAAATGAGGCTATATTGTCATAGGAGTAAAACTTTAGAATACAGGTGTACAGACAAAATGAGGCTAAAAAATTTATGTCATAAAAGTATTAAAAAACGTGAATAATAAACCAATTATAAACATGAAAGTGTACAACGATTAATGAGGCTAAATTGTCATAGAAAACATAAAAGAATGACAAAAATAATAATAATAATAACAATTAAATAATTAATACAGTAATAATAATATAACATACAAATTCAATAATAAAAAGATGGGGGGAAACACAATGAAACTAAAACTAATACTAATAAATAAAACTTTCAAATACAGACAAAATGAGGCTATATGTCATAAAAGTAAAAAATGCGAAATAATAATAATAATAAACAACACTTTAAGATATAGACAGAGTGAAGCATCTAAATAATTTTTCATAGATGTGTAAAACAAAACCGTGATTAAACATTGAAACATTCAAAGCGGGAATAAGAGCCCATGGCAATGTTCGATTTGCCTATAGGGACAATCTCAAACAAAAAAAATCTCAGAAAATTATAAACTGCAGTCTGTGCCTGGTGGCGCTTGCTATCTTGGCATTGATTTCATTCCTTTGCCGTTTTGGTCTATGTCTATTGCCGTTTTGGAACATATTGCCGTTTTGGAACACATTGCCGTTTTGGTTTATTGCCGTTTTTTGACCTGCTACTGTCGGAACAATACTGTATTAATTTCCAATCAAATTTGTTCCGATTTGCTTCTTTCAGCTGTGGTACAATTGGTCGAAAAAGTCCTAGTATATTAGAAGCAGACCTGCCAACCGTCCCGATTTAATCGGGATTGTCCCGATATCCGATCTCAAAAAATGGGGACGTCCCTATTTTTAGAATTTCAGCCAAAAAAAAAGAAAAAAGAAAAAAGTTTACATTGTAAGAAGTATCCACTACTTGCCAATGTGATGAAGGGAATATTAGTCCGTAGTTCCCCGGGTATATAATCCCACCCCCCATGAACGCGAAATTGGCCCGATTTTGGAGGGTGGGATTATACCCGGAACGAAAATAACTATCGTTTTGCGAGGTGGCTGATGCATTTCAACAATTGCCCTAAGTTTCAATAGAATATCAAAAACAATATTCCGGTGAAGAAATCAGTCTTTACTCAGCATCAAAGTAAGAGAACACCTTAACTGTAGTTTAGTAGGCCTAGGCGCCTTGCTAGCTAGGCCATACCTTGGTCTTATGATATATTTTTAGCTGCGAATCTCTGTGAGACACACGAGTCTTCACGCTGTGAATTAACGATCCGCTGTATTGTCTATTTTTAGCTGCAGCTGTGGAACATGCGAGTCTTTACACTGTGAATTAACGATCCAATCAGCCCACAGGGAGGGTCTCTTTAGCAGTGTTGTCTATTTTTAGCCGCAGTAAACAACAAAAGAATTTCCAAGAATGGGCTTTGTATTGACTGTAAAGTTGGGGTTGGGATTATATCTGGTGGGACTATACCCGGGGAACTACGGTTTCATAGCAATAGTGACTGCGAGAGAGTTTTCTCTATTGTTGAAAAAAACAAGACTAAGCATTGACTCGAGCTAGCATGACAACAAAAACTGTAAGTGCTTTAATTACACACAAGCTGGCAATGTTGAACAGAGATGTTAAGTGTCATTCTTCTATCCTAAATAAGGACGTTAAAACTGACTGATTAAAATGTAACTTAAATATCTTTGTTAGTTTTGAGGAAAGAAAACCATTATATTTGAAATTAAGTAACTCTGTTTTTTTATTTAAAGCAACTGTACAGGAATTAGGATATATAATTACATCTTACAAATTATTTTGGGTGGGGGCGTGGCACCAATGAATAGCGTCCCTATTTTTGATATTCAAATGTTGGCAGGGTACTGTATGTAGAAGTGACATTGGGATTCAAAGGCAGCATGTTATCACCATATTTTTGAAACAATACTGATGTCCATTGTTTTTTTCAGATATTAAAGGTGAAAGTCTTGCAGCCCTGCACCAAGCTCTGGATGCCAAGCTTCAGGGAAGGACAGAGAAAGCACATAAACTGTTCCAACATGCACTTGCCCTTGATCCAAATCATGTTGAAGCATTGACAGAGTATGGGGAATTTATAGAGGAGGAGGATGTGGTGAAAGCTGACCATTTATACACATGTGCATTGACCATCAATGCCAGTCATACCAGAGCACTGGTCAATGTGAAAAGGACAAGTTTGATTGTACAGGATATTGATAATAAGATGCTAGAACGCATTGAAACAAAACAGGAGCAATTCCTCAAAGTACCTTCACACCATCCTGCATTAGACCGAGTTAAAAAAGAATTATATTATTTACATATCTACCATACAACAGCCATTGAAGGGAATACAATGACACTCGAGCAAGTTAGACACGTGATGGAAACGGGAATGGCTGTACCTGGCAAAAGTATCATGGAACATAATGAGATCATTGGTTTGAGTGCTGCTTTGAAATATATTAATCAAACTATGTCCAATCGCTTTGGTTCATTAACTATCCGTGACATCCAGGAGATTCATCGTCGAGTTATAGGAAACGTTGATCCAATCGAGGCTGGGCATTTTAGGACTAATCAAGTGTTCGTCGGAGACCACATTCCAGCCCCACCTTCAGACTTGGAGGAACTGATGGTAGAATTTATTAACTGGTTAAACTCAGATGAAGCTTTAGATCTACATCCAATAGAGCTAGCAGCACTGGCACATTACAAACTAGTTCATATACACCCTTTTGTTGATGGGAATGGCCGGACTTCCCGACTACTAATGAATGTAATTCTTATGCAGGCAGGCTATCCTCCCATAGACATCAAAGTTTCAGAAAGACATGAATATTACACAGCTATTAAGACCGGCAATCAGGGTGATATACGTCCATTTATACGTTTCATTGCGAAATGCACTGAGGGTATGTTAGATACGTACCTTTGGCTTTATTCCGATACATCAAATTCAACATTACCTGAAATTGAAGATGGCAAGACTATTATCCTTGGTCCATCATAAATTCAGAATGTTTTACTTTTTAATTTAGTCAGCAATACAATATATGTTGATCATGGGTGTTGACAAATAGCTGCAAATTTTAAACATGTGAATTATTATATATGCATGAATACATAAATTATGTACAATGAATGTAGTATGTTTGTTTTTATGTTAGTATTTATTTTTGTAATGAAGGTAATCATTTAATTTTATTGTTGAGAGTTCCAGTGATTCCAATTTTGGTGTACAATGCATCCTGCAATTTCCAAATCTGTCATTGTTACTTGTTCCTGGAATTTGCATATATTGGATTATTAACTTGTATAATTTCAAACATTTCCTTTACAATATTTTAATATAAAATGTGTCACTTTTGAAGTTCTTATAATTGATTATGACAGCAAAATACTTTCTATATTTTAATAAAATTTTGCTGTTCTAGTAAGGTATTCCAGATTAACACAGTAAGATGCTTCCCATACTGTAATCTTTTTTTTTTGTGTACTAATCCCATAGTCATTTGTTAAAAACTACTGCTATGTACAGCATGTATGCAATTTTGTAGTGTACAGTACTTAAGAATTGTCATTTAAAGGTTTCAATATGTTACCAAATCATGTCAGTATATTTGAATTGTTAAATGTTTGCTTCTTTTCCCCACCTACTGCATTAATGTACTTGTCAATTGTAGTCCCAGCCCCTCCGGATGCCCTGGGACCAGCAGGGACTTAGCTGGGGATGTAATTTTCTGTTACACATGCATGCGGAAGTCCGGGACACCTCCCGGCAATGCGGGGCATCGTTTTAACGTATCCCCGGCTAAGTCCCCGCCACTTACCACCGTAGTCCCGGTAAAATGCCCTGCTAATAAATGATTGGATGATAAAACCTACTTGAAGGTCTAGTCTACAGTAGGTCTAAATCGGAGAAGCATGTGAGAGCTAGGCAGGAGCTAGGCCAAGTAGATGAGCTTGCTTGATGGAAGCACTACGCATGCGTATCACTAAGCAGATTTCCATGGAAGTTTGGAAAAGTACAAACAAAAAGAGAGACAGAGACAGATTGATCATAGAAAAAGAAAATACTGTAATTGATTGATTGAATAATAACTGATTGATAGAATATCATTATTCAATATCAAAACAGAAATTAGGCCTAAATAAGAAAATGAATACATGTAGTAGAAACTGATTACCTTGGCTTGGCTCATGTACTGGCATATTTTTGACGCAAACACTAGGTCAAGTTCATGGTTCACAAATTTTCACGCAACACACTCACATGTGCCGCCACCTTGGTCCTCAGCGTTGTGTGGTTAGATGTTCAATTTTTATTATGTAATTTATACCGTGATCTATAAAAAATGAAACCATGATGGTAGACCTAAAGCACTGGTAGGGGATTTTTTAATTACCAAACAGACAGTGTTGACAGAATGCCAGGCCTAGTGTAAGCTAGTAGGACCAGACCCAGTTTGACAGCACTAGGCTAGGCCTACACACCCGAAACCGTGGCTACTCTAACATGTAAAATTCCCGGCCCTTTCGAGGCTTGTTACATCTACGGGTAAATTTTAGGTACGTCCCGGCACTACGGCGACACAACTATGTGTACATCCCCGGCTCAGTCCTGGCTAGTGCCCCGCTATGGCCTGGGGGCCGGGCTACAATTGACAAGTGCATAAGTGCTACTATTTTAATTTGTAATTGTGTATGTTAAATAAGTGTATATATTGAATTCAAATTATATTCTGTAGATGGTTTTATTGAGTAATCAACATTATTTAATTCAGGTATCTTAAAGAAAAGTATTATAATTTTTACTATGTTCTCTTCTTTTTTGATCATGATGTGGCAGCAGCTGAGTGTCAGTCAAACTTGAGGTAGGAGCTCAAATCTAGTCTGTCTCATTGTACAAGACACTTAAAAAAAATTTTGCACATTGTGTTGTGAATATATAGGTACATACAATAATTAGTGGTATTATTGTTAAAACCACATTGGCCCTTTTTTTTTTTTTTTGTGAAGGAGCTATATAAGTGTTATTGCGGTATGTTTTGTTCATTGAATAATTGAATGACAATTGAAATAAATGATGAGAGTAATGACAGTAGCACAATTAGTACTCAATTATTTAACATTCTTGTTGATGATGTGCAATATAATGAGATCCTAAGCCTACAGTATATGTAGTGAAGGCAAAATTAAGTTGGTTATATTTTTTTTTACTTTTGAACAGTTTTTTAATTTGTCTTGTTATGAGAATATGACATGCATACAGCTGTTAAAATGATCACGCAACAAGAGAATGAAAATGTCCAGATATCCAAAATAATTTAAATTATTTTAAAATTTATATTTAATATAATGGGCATCTTTTTATAAAGGTTTTTTTTAAATATATATATAAGAAAGATATTTGATACTGGTTCTTTGTAATACTGTAGAACACAAATAAAAAGCCATTACCTAAACAAATGTAATTAAAATGTTTGCAACCCTTTTTGGCATACTGTAGTCTGCTCCACTATCTGTACAGTAAGATAACTAAACTATTGTAGCCTCAAATATATTTATTAATCAACTGTTTATAATATTTTTATTTACATTAGGGGTTTAAAAACACATGAATATACTGTATATCTATATTTTTGAATAAAATGTTCAGCCAAACAAATCAAATTGAAATCAATGTACTGTAATATTGTCTGTTATTATTTTGTATTTGTTAAGATCAGACGAGACTTTTTTTTATACCATTTCGCAAACATCGTCAGAGGTGGCAGAAAAAAAAATTTAACAAAATGGTTTTGCCAAAACCATCTAGGTGGAAGAGAAAAAAAAAATTATTTAATCAGTCTAGTAATGAGATTAATTATATAACTTTAAAGCATTTAAGGAAGAAATGTATATACAGTATTTATTCATAGAAACACCTGCCCCCCCCCCCCCCCCCACCTCCCGAAGTGACTAAGCAAATCTAATGGAAGAAACATTCTCAATTCAGTCTACTAATAAATATTTTACTCCAATAGATTTACATTTATTTAACCAGGTTTTGATCTTTATGATTATGCAATAATACACAAACACATTTGAAATACAGTATTTCATTTTTCCTTTTTTTTTTTTTTTTTTTTTTTTTTTTTTTTTTTTTTGTGGTAGGGGATGTGCGCTACATTGCCAAAAATAACATTTTATGTTTATTTAAAATCACCATACCTTGACAGTAGAAGGGTTCGCTGTCAAGGTATAAAAAAAAGTTTCACCTAATTAACTGCATCTTATATACTGTAACAGCATTGATTTGCATGATGAATAACTTCAAATAAATTGGAAAAACACAGAAATGTAAACATAAAAAAAGAGATTTTAATAAAAATCAGTTTCTTAAAACTTGCTGACATCAACATCAGTTATTTAGTGTATAATTTATAAATTTATGGCAGTAATTCGAAAATCACAAGTGCATGTTGAGAGGATGATGAAACAAAAGAGTGCATCTGGTGGGATTTGGACCTAAAAACTCTATCAAGACTATGTTTTACCGCTAGACCTATATGGTAAATGTGCAGATCTAATCCCTAAATACATTTCCTCATACAACTGACTTTAACACTCACGCATATTGGTGCCATGGACAAGCTGGAAACTAGCTTGTAGGCTGCAGCAGGAAAATCAGTAAATAATAGTTTTGCTTTGTAGCACTATAAACACATTTAAACCCCTGCTCCTCAACCTTTAGGTGACGACCCACTTTCGGAATGCACATTCTGTAGTGACCCAAGGCATATATTGTCATACCAAATAATATTGTCATGTTATGTATTGATTACTTAGGCCCACAAGCCATCAACCTCGGCTAAGTCGAACATAAAGTAGCAGTGAAAAATTGTTTCGATTTTTATTTGCTTAACAAAGTACTCTAGACTTTTGATATTGTGTGCTGACTGTAAGAAAATTTATGATTATAGCACTAGTGTACTGTGGGTGATGCTAACTTGGCAAATGTACAGTAAATTTTAAAAATTTACCAGTCGGAAAAAGGTTCAAACGAACTGAAAAAGCAAAGAAGCAACTAATAATTTTAAACATTTTGTTTATTAACTGACCACTTTTTGACAGACCACAAGTTAATTGATTAGGTTTTGAATAGGAAATAGGACTAAATTCCACCTGTATGTTGGACTCAACCTCCTCCCTCTTGAAATCACTCATGAACCTGGACGGTTAATGATAATTTACATTACTTTCTTCTCTTTAAGATTTCTAATGACTGATTAAGAAACTAGGATGATTTCTTCTTCAGTTGAAATTCAGTGTCACGGCTCTGCTTTTATGCAAATCAAGTAGGTCAAACTACCCACAGTGAGCTTTTGCAGAAAATCAGGCTAAGGTTCTTTTATACACTTGCCTAGAACTTATTCATTTCTTCACTAAATTGCCTCAACCAATGAGAAAGAAATTTTCAACTGATTCCTGATAGTTTTCTATAAATAAATATCTCTTAAATACATGTATTGATTGAAAGTGTACCATAGTATTTATTTTTCGTTCATAGGTCTAATCTTAGATTTTCGTCAGTGTCAAAAGGCAAAATACTAAAATAACAACGATGCTGTGAGTAACAATCTTTCTCTTGAATGAACCTACCTTGTTTGAATTCAAATTGTTTTTATTGTTTTACTTTACCATAGCTCTGATGGTAGTTTAAAATATATTTTTATTTAAAAAAAAAAATTTTTACTATTGTATTACAGTACTACTACAGAAAATCATTTAAATTGGTCTATACAATGTAAAAATAGCAAATTTTTCCCGGGGCCTCCAGCCCCTGAACCGCAAATCGGTGCCCTTGGCAGCTGGCTGGCCCCCAGCCTCAGTGCCTGCTTTGCTTGCAACCTCACCACTTCAATTCTCGTGGCTACGGCCCTGTTACGCCTTATTAATGCGGGTTATATTCCCGCCTAATTTTAATTATCTTCCTTGGAGAGATTGACGACAGTGCAACCATGAGAGTTGATTTTATGTTTTGGGTTGACAGAAATTTCTAGCTGTTGAGTCAATAGTAGGACTGGCCGCTATGCAGAAGTAATTTCAACTATGATTCGAGATTCGCTTTTACCAAAGTTTTTTTCAAATATATATAAAGCCATTGAGGGCGTACAACATCCGATTAAAAAAAATTTGATTTAGGCCACAGGCTACAGGCAGCCGGCTCAACCTTTTCTAAAGGGGATGGGGATGGGGGTGTCTGTTCATGCAGGTAATAGAGACCTTATGAACAAAAGTTTGGCACTTGTTATTATAATAGTTGATCTAGAACTTTTATAATACAATAAGAATGACCAACTGAGTGAGACTTTTTGTGCAAATTAAATTTGCCTTGGTATCAAAGTTATGTATGCAAATCAATGCCCCACCCACCAGTATCTATGCATGGCGCTGGGATGGCGAGCATGTTTTTATCAGCATTCACCTGCATACTCTTTTAACGTCCTTTTGATTTCTTCACCTTTGGTTTTTTAACTTTTCTGAGGTAGGGGTTGTTAAACTTTGCTTCTCGTTTGTCTCTTTTATCCTTTAATGTTCCTTCTATAATCTTTTCTTCTTTCACTTTCTGTTCCTCAAGTTTTTCTGCATCTTCGTTACTTTTCCGTTGAAATTCTTTTTTTGCTTTTTCTTTCATCATATCCTCTTCAGCCATGGCTAATACCTCGTGCTCAGGTGGCAGTAAGGCTGGTAAATATGGATGAGGTGAAGGTGTGCAAGCTATCACTTTGAAAGAAACATGTAAAGTAGAATTACTCTTTTCGTGTTACACAGTAAATGCATAGCCTCCCCATGGTGCAATTTTGTCCAGTACAAAATGTAAAAATATTTTGAATTCTAAAAAAGGAAAAAGCATTTTGAATTTGTTTAGTATTATGATGGTATTATGGCCATGGTGGAGACTTCCCCCTAGTCTCTTCTAGGGTGTGGGGTGGGGTGGTTTGGGAGAGTCTATGAAGTCCCCCTGCTATTTACGCCACTACCAGTTGGGAGTAAAACAATTACACTCAAGTAATAAAAAAAATCGCCTCATTTTCAAGCTTCCACCTACCACCCACCCACCAACTTAACCTCTGCACCCCATCAACCCCCCACCTAGGCCTAGAGCCCCACCACACTGTTTAGGCTGCTAGGTAGATTAATGAATAGCAGGCTACCTGTAGTATATATCCAGGTAACCAGCCTACCTAATTTAGGCTAGCCATCTAGTTAGGCATAGGTCGAGGAGTGCAAGGTAAGGCCTGCACAGAGAATATAAATATTCTTCGCTCAAAAGTTAGGCTTTGATTCAGGTTTGGACCTAGGCCTAGCAAGCTAGGCCCCTCATCTCAATTCTGATTGTCTTTGGGCTTGGCTTGATCGTCTCTTTTGTAAGTAATCATCAGCATCTAATCATATCATAATCATCATTACCAATGGTAGATCCAGGAATTTGAAATAGAGGTGGCCCAGGGAGGGACTTTTACAAGTGGAGGGTCCAGACTACCTCAGCTTGGTAAAAAAAAAATGATTGGCTATGGCCTGAAAATTGCAATCTGACTGCTATTTGAATGAAATATTATCTTCCTCCCATCTTTTTCTTCTCCATAAACTTAATGTTCTCAATGTCATCGCAGAGCCACTAGACAGTGATTTAGTTCACTTTTTGGCAATCCTGTCCAGACAACTGAGTATTTTTTCCTCTCCGTTATTTTGTGTTTGTTAGTTATTTTGTTCACTGAACTAAATAAATGAAATTAAATGAAATTTAAAAAGAAAAAAAATTTCCTAAAATTTAGAGAGGCTTGAGGTCACCAATGACTTGTTGGTACTTTATCCAGCAAACCCTGCAGTTAGTTGTTATTAGACACAATCTATAATTGCATACAAGAGGGTGTAGGAACATTTTGAGAAAAGACCCAAAAAATAACTGAAGTAAGTAATTGACCATTAGCTTCAAGGGTGTTGCTAAATTTACAACATGACAGCACAGTCAGGGGCAGATTTTTTTAATACATGGTATTGGTATGCATTGTAGTTCCATCTCCCACACTGGATCTTTCCCTGACAAGTTTTAGCACACAAATTTGAAGAGGTGAATTAGCACATAATTGGATGGTACCTCATATAGTTGTGGTTGTTCAGTGCCTGTATGATACCAGGAAATTGACTACACATAATCAGCACCCACAGAAATAATCAATTATCATCACAAATTATGTTTTGTGGTAAAAGTGATATAATTTACCATATTATGTTATACTAGCTGTGTACCCATCCTTCGGACGCGAATCAAGGCAAACTGAATGAATGAGACTAATTTTTAAAAAAAGTATTTCATATGATAGTGCTATGGAATAGATTAAGCCCTGATGTACAGTCTTCTATCAATTTAAGTATTTTCAAGAACCAAATTTGTATTTAATAATTAATGAGAACAGAGTATAATAGTATACACATTGCATAAATCACTAATTTAATGTTTTCTTGCTTTGTTTTTATTAATATTTTACATTTCTTTTTCATAATTTACAGTTTACTTTTCTGCAGTGGATTTTCTTCATTTTCATAATTTATTTTGCCATTTTTGCTAGAGATCACTTTTATTTTACTAAATTGTTGACTTTTGCATATTATAAAATAATTATGTTTTGTATCTATATCATTTAATTTCTTTGTTAAACTTTTGTTTATTATGTACCGTACTGTGTAATTTATGTTAATTGTAAATAAGGTAATTGTGTCAATTGTAAAGAGGCATGAATATCTGGAGCTACTTTGTCCTTCAGAAATGACATTGTGAAAAAGTGCCAGCCGGGACTAATTTAAATCAGTTTTTTATTAATTATTAATAAATGATGCAATTTTGGAAAACACCACATAGCCTAGTATTACCTGACCAGCACCAAACTGAATATTTGAGTGAAAATTTGGTTTAAATCAGCTCAGTAACAAAAGAGGAAATCCCGGACACACAAACCCCAATTTGCTTTTTATATATATAGATTATGCTGTTATTGGTTTCCAGTCTGAATCTCTCTCTCTAAATAAACACAGAATCATGGAAACATGTTATGTTGATACAGAAGGAGACTCAGATGCGAGTCCAGAGTTATTTTGTTAGATCTGTAACTTACTGAACATTGGTAACACATGTGGTTCTTTTAAATGAGCAATTTAAACTTTTATTTATTTTTTTCAATTTAATTTTTGGTGAGAGTATATCTTTAAGTACAAGCCTGGAATAGTGTATTCATATATCATTAAGCACAGGCTACTGTACCCTACATGTTTAAAGCTGGTTACCACCAGGTCAGAGTGCAAAAACCAAGGCGAATGTATGCAATCAATCAGCTTAAAGGATACAATTTCCACCACTAAAACTATCTTTGGAGGCATTTGATAGCATCTTGGCTGATTTTGTGGGGTTAGGTAGATTCACCTCACAGCATGAGACTTAAGGCAGAAAGAATTTGCAATCACCACTGCTGTAGACACACTATCATACGTGTTAACACTTGCCCAAGACAAGGCACATGACTTTCATCATTCAACTGGTCAATAGAAATATCATTATTGTAATGTTAACAACTATTTTGCAATGGTTTTACTAAATTTCTCTGCATATCAAAAAAAATGTAATTTTCTTACGTGGAAATAGGTTGCTATCACCAGGAAATAGTGTCTGAGTTTCTCCCGTCTTTGCAATAAAGCGTGTCAGCGCCCTTTCAACGTCTCGTTTCTGAGTAGCTGCCTTCTCTCGCAGAGTCTGATAATCTTTCTCTTGTTGCCTGTAAGTCTATAAAATACAAAAAACAGGCAACATAAGTACTTAATATATAAATATGTATTTAACTCGGATTCAGAAAAAAAACTTTGCAAAGAGTCAGTAATGAAATAATACTGTATAAGGAAATGGCATGTCCTTAAAAAATTCTAATCTCATCCAACCATAGTGGGGTTGAGGTGGATACAAACTCTTACATCGCTTATCCATTTTACAAAACAGATATGTAACTATTGATTACAACTATGTCCAGCATACTCATTAATATTACAAGTTAATTTTTGAAACAGAGTATCCATCTGATTGGTCAGTAATCAGTGGGTTGGACACGGTCAAATACCTGAATTGTACATGGGACCCTGTCCTGAAACTTTCTTTTGAACGTTACTGTTTTCAATAATATAATACTCTCCCAATAATATTTTTCTATAATTTTATTTCTTAATTTGAACTTTATTTAACCTACAAATCTGACCTTTGAATGATACTGAACTGAATAACTTTCTAATGGAACTCAGACATGTTTGAGTGGCAAATCCAGACCAGTTGTTAAATTTGTCTGGAACTCGGCATTACTGATGTAATTTAATTAGGACTGAATGACACAACGTAAGTCCAAAAGTGATGTGAATGTACATTTGCGTAAACAAACACCAATAAATGGCTGTTCAAATACTGACTGCTGTTTTGATGTAGGAGTGTGGGTCGGGGAATTCAGGTAGGTAGTGTGGTATGTGGTTTGGATGGTGCTTGCGAATCCCAGCTTGCAGAACTTTCGGAGTAGTCCCCTGACGCATCTGTTCTTCTAAAAATTCAATGAAAACAACAATATTTTTTATAATCATGAAGACAATATTTAGTTATCATAATAATTCATTAAATCATTTTATAATTCATAACTGCAATATTTCTTCTTATTGAGTCCATGCACGAGCTGTTGAGCTATGTAAGTTTAGTTTTAAGAATTCAACGATACGATTTTTGTGTATAAGCAATACTTATAAATGCAATACTAACAAATATACTTGTTTTGTAATGAATATAATGAATATTTTATTTATATTTATAAGCTATATCTAATTGTTTTTCTTATTTGTTGATTTTTGTTGTTCCTTTTTTCTTTGTCTCTTCCTTATCTTATTTGTTTATTTTGATTAACTTCTATTGTTGAACATTTGTTGAACGTGCATAGAGACCTAGTATTACGCACTATATAAATCTACAGCCATAACCATTACTGGAAAATTTACACACAAACACCATACACAACTATAAAACAGAAATAAAGTTGCCAATGAAAATTTGTGGTGAACAGGTGTCAATCACCTCCATATACTTCCTACCTTAAATAAATTATCACAAGTATTTTTTTTATTTATCTGAACCATATTTAATGAGGGTGAACCATCCAGCAGAAGCTGATTATTTGGGACCCTCAAAATATCAAAATAGAATCTATCAAAAACAGACAATGCCATTTATATGATGCTACTAATATTACTCTGGTATGCATATAATGCTCACTCAGAGCAGTTTATAAACTGGTCACATTTGTTGCATTATCTCTACATCTCAAACATTCTTATAAAATAATAAATGGATTAACAGGCTTGTGGGCTACAATATTCTTTTTTCTTCCTTAGATTTATACAGTTTTGTTTTTTTTTGTAATTTTCAGTTCTGGTTATAGTTTGATTTATTTTACAGTATGTACCTATTGTATTGTGGTTTTTATGAAAGACTAAATAAAGAATGAATGAAGGAAAAACATTTTTGGAAATTGCCAATAATATATGTTCATTGAATTATCTTAATTAGCATTGAAGTCATTATTATTAAGATAATTATTGTGATATTATTATTGTATTATAACATTACTTTAATTATTTTATTATTTAATATGAAGATAACATTTTTAATATTATTAATAGTGTTAGTATTAACATAAATTAAAATGATGATTATTTTTATTGAATCATAACAAAGATACTAGAAATACAAGATAGAGCACTCACATAGCAAATATGAGTCCGGACGTATGCGGTGCCCTTCTCTTTTAATGATGCAAGTTTTCTATATTTGGTCCAGACGTACAGGGCGCCCTTCTGTTGCTAGATATATCCCGACGCACACGGCACCCTTCTTTTTCCACTAATGGAGGAAAAATTTATCACTAATCAGAGTCCGGTCATACGATTCTGCGCTTTGGTGTCATTTTATTGTTTTGATTTATTTAATGCCTACTTGTTTGTATATTATGGATAATGGCAACGATTTCAACCTCCGGAAAAGGAGGTTATGTATTCACAGTTATGTAACGGCCCATGTAATTTTTAGATCCAGACGTACGTGGCGCCCCAGTGTTTGTATTCCCACCATGCATTTCGGTGGAAAAGTTTTTTTTTTTCTGTGGAGAACTCTTTCTTGTGTTTCTAGTATCTTTGATCTTAATCCTCACTGACACAGCCTACTGTCTTATGACACCACTCACCCACTAATTTCAAATGCTTACCATCTTATCTTAAGATTATGAGTTCAAGCCCTTAAATGTCACAATTTAATTCAAAAACATCCCTTCTATTAAATGAAAGACATCCAAGCTGATAAATTATCCTACCTTAGACATTATGAAGCTTAACATTGTAAAGTACAGCCACAGGAAATACATAGTGCAGAGGCGTGGATACAGTAGGGGGCACATGGGGCACCCCATTTTGTCACTGAATTTTAAAATTTCAATGCATATCAATGTTATGTATTGAAATAAGTGCTACCCACTTATCGTTTCTGAAAATTTATCTTTGATCTCATAACTTGAGGCCTGGCTAGTAATTCTTTCTAGCATTCTGGAATTACTTTTCATCTTCTAGCTTCTCTGCCTCTTATAGTCTCCAGACATCTACATCTCTTAGCAACAAGCTTCCTCTAACCCCTCGATATTGTCAGACCCAGCTGTACATTCTTCCCTTTGCACTGCATTCTTAAAAAAAATAAATAAAAATATTCTGAATGTTGGATAAGAATGTTCCTGACTTACGATGTAGAGCCATCTTCTTACAGCGTTTTGCATAGGTCTGTAAATCTTTGACGTTTGAACCCATATCCACTATGGCCATTGCAATATCTTTAACCAGAGGCAGAGTTCTTCCTGATAACTCACACATCATCCTGGATGTTCTGCCCAGCTCAGTTATATCTAAATGAAATAAAAGAAGAAAAACAATTTATAACTCTATGCCATAAATAGATTCCAACAGCAATTAGTGAAATCATATTATATTATTAATAAATTAAGTTTGGTGTCTAGCACAATAGTAGACTACATCACCTCCCAACTTGAATCACTTGGGACAGTCCCAGTGCCAAGGTTTAAAAGGCTTATGGAATTAAATTATTGAAACATGTGAAGCCCATGCATTTATATTTTTTTTTCATCTCATTGAAGTATAGACCACATGTCATATGACAACATATTTTTTATGTTTAGCATAATTGTTGATATTTCTGTAAAGCCTTTCATACAGAGCATGTTACCGCAATATTGTGGGAATATTGCTGCCATTGCCTTCTGTATGAAAAGGTCTAAAACAACCATAAATTGCAATATTGCAGACCTAGTAATAATACTGCACGATTCCTGTTATGATGCAAAGAGCAGTCACAATCCCACGATACTACCACAATATTACTGTAAAACCACGAAATGAAGCCCTGGACTTCTTTTTCTTTTCCAGGCTACTTTTGCAAAGTAAAGAGGGGGTTTCTTTTCAAAATAAATGGTGTACATTTTGGGAATAACTACTAAAAACAATAAATAGGGGCACTGTAACATCAATCAGTATCATTGAGTGTATTAACTGGCAATAAATCACCTAAAATACTGTATAGTCTGTGGGTATACTGTACTATCTCGAAAAGAAGCCCATGGGCTTCTTTTTGAGATGGGCTTCTTTTCAAGGTTAAAACTAAAGAGGAGGTCTTCAATTTAAGGTGGGCTTCTTCTTGAGATTAAGCACATTGGGCTTCAATTTGAGGTTTTACTGTACTTTATTTAGTCTACATAAAATGGCGAATTGGACTGATGTTTAGGTTATGTAGAACAGAATTGTTGGCATAATGGTGAATATGGCGGATATAGAGAGGTGAAGGGGAAAATTGACAATGGTCAGGATAATTTGTTGGGACTTCTACCTCACTGAGTCATAGAGGCAAATTGCCAGATTTCCGAGACCACTTTGCTGAATCCCAGTTGGCCGAAACTAAGTTTGCCAGACCCAGTTTGCTGAAAGTCAGTTAAAAAACAGTGAAACATTAACAGCAGCATAAAATTTACGACCAGCTTAGGTAGGGCCCAAACTAGTCCCACGACCACTAATGATTACAGAGCTAAACCAAGGCAATATATATACACAGCCCAGGTGTGAATGCAAATAGTGGAATACAAGCTATGTGGCTCGGTTCCATTAGATACAGAGAATATTTTGTCATTCTTAACGCGTCCTACGAAATTCTCCGTCTGCAGATATTGAGATTCCTTCCAGTTGATGCTTAGTTTATTTTGTCATTCTGATCGGATTTTCTCTACTGTTCCGTTTTAATTTTAAATAGTTTTGCATTATGTGGCCGTTTGCTGTTTTATGGGTTTTTCCCATTTGCCTTTTAAATTTATA
>NW_022701523.1:377921-386754 GCF_011630105.1 Anneissia japonica
ATTATTATTATTATTATTATTATTATTATTATTATTATTATTATTATTATTATTATTATTATTATGTTGTAATGATGTTGTTTGTACTGTTCTTTAATTTTATTGAAGAGGGCCCCTGAATATCAGTTAACCTACTGGGCTAAACTAGAAGGGTTACGGTACCCTCTTTAAAGATGGTTCAAATAAAAAATTTTAAAAAATTTTTAAAATAAATACCCACTCTGACTCAAGACCCCTGTTACGTGCCTGGTGTTAGCGCCAATGTGTGCCCTTGTGCGGACAGGGGATGTGCCCCCCTCTAAGCTGGAAACTTCAAAATAAATTGATGCAATTTGCTATTATAGGCCTAATCAATAAATTCCTCATCAACAGATATAACATTCTTGGAATTGACATAACATTACTGATGTCGTACACACCCTTCAGTGTGAAATGTGGCTCTCTTTGCAAGCACATCTAACATCTAAGGAAAGAAGAGCTTAGATTGGTACCAGATAAAATAATTTTGTTATCAACATTAATACATTATGCTAATTTTCATCTTTGTAAGTGCATAAGACAGTGCAAATTATTTCTGTGACAGTCTTTTGTCTGTAAAGCTCCATTTTATCCCATACATAGTCAAAATATTGGGGGGATGATACAATGGACCATCCCCCTTGTCAAATATTGGGGGGGATATATCCCCCCATCCCCCCATCCCCCCGGGATCTACGCCTATGTGTGTATGCAATCCATTCATATCAAAAGGCATTATAATATGGCAATATTATTGCAATATTTGGTTGGTATGAAAATGTGCATGTCGTATACCAGTTTTTACCTCAGTATTGTACCTAGTCTGTTTGAAAGTGGCTTAATTTTGAACAGTGCAGGTACGGTATACAGTACATATCTGGGTGTTCAAATTTATCAACCTATCTGAGTCAAATTTGGCAGAAAATTACAAGAATATTCTCCGACGCTGATAGCAATCCACATTGCCAGCCATGATGTCTATTATTTTTATTATTATTTTTTAAAATTTACTAATATTTTTTTTTGACAACCAAATGATGATATCTCATTATGTCATTGACATAATGAGATGTCATCATGTCATGTTTTTGTTATCTCGACCTTGCATACATTATTGAATAAATTTTCTCAACATAGTTTAATATTATTCATCTCATCATACAACTGGCAAAATATAAGTTACAGTAATTCACATATATTTATTGATATTTCTGTAATTTGATGAAAAAAAATAATTAGCTTTGCTTACAACTCTGGAGTATTTCAGTGAGTGTTTCAATGCAAGCTTTATCAGCTGAACCAAAGCCTACATCATTACATATGGAGGCAACAGACACAAACAGGCCTTGCCTCCTGGCTGCAGCTAACTGAGAACCATCAGTTGAACACATCCTATTAAATAAAAATATAATTCATAAAAGAAAATGATTAAAAAACATTTAAATTGCAGAGTTTTTTAAAAGGAAAGTCAACTAATGAAAAAATACAAAATCATATCACACTAGGTCTAGGCCTAAAGCCGGGCACACACTCCACCCCATGGTCGTCTGCCCATGTGATTCTATGAAGAACGCAATGCAACGAAATGCGCACAACAGATCGTTCTTAATTACAATCCGTTCAGACTGCCACCGACTGACAATCAACAGACGGTGTCGCATGGTCTAGCATATACAGTATGTGTATATATATATATATATAAATTTATATATTATTAAGGAATCTCTATTGAGATCCAGCGGGCCGCCATTGATGCACGGTAGAGATTGCATCTTTAGATCTCCGATCTTGTTCATAAATTCACGGACTAGTGCTGTCTCGTAAGAATTTCGTAGGACGTGTTAAGAATGACAAAATATTCTCTGTATCTATTGGAATCGAGCCACATAGCTTGTATTCCACTATTTGCATTCACACCTGGGCTGTGATATATATTGCCTTGGTTTGGCTCTGTAATCATTAGTGGTTGTGCGACTTGTTTGGGTCTATACCCTAGCTGCACTGACGAGGCCTGGAAGGCCGAAACGGATCCGTCTGCAGATATTGGGACTCCTTCCAGTGGATGCTTAGTTTATTTTGTCATTCTGATCGGATTTTCTCTACTGATCCATTTTAATTTTAAATAGTTTTGCATTATGTGGCCGTTTGTTGTTTTATGGGCTTT
This sequence comes from Anneissia japonica, assembly GCF_011630105.1. Classification (NCBI taxonomy): domain Eukaryota; kingdom Metazoa; phylum Echinodermata; class Crinoidea; order Comatulida; family Comatulidae; genus Anneissia; species Anneissia japonica. The sequence continues at coordinate 380,104 of NW_022701523.1, forward strand.
TCCCATTTGCCTTCTTAAATTTATATATATATATATATATATATATACACACACACACACACACACAGGGAGCCGAGTTAGATTCGTTGGAGTTGGACGGTCGTGTGACGCAGTGTGTGGCCGGCTCTTAAGTCTCCACCCAGTAGACGCAAAGCAGTGTATGCTATACGTGCGTGTGTTAATCTATTGCTGCTATATTATCCATTATTTCGTGTTTTATTTTTAGGTCTTAATATGCTGCCAAATAATTAATGTGGTTTTAAGAAAATCAGGGCATAATAATGCTGCCATTAGTTTGCCAAAACAGTGGGTTTTATATGTTTGTGTAAGTTCCGTGTACGTTAATTATTAATGATTTAGATGGCATACTTCATTTTATCTACTTGGAACAAATGAATGTACATTATTATGTAATCATGTTGATAATCAAACCAAATGAAACGGATTTTATTATTCGTGTGTGTGGTTAATCTATTGCTGCTACAGATCCATGATTTCGTGTTGTATTATCAGGTCTTTATGCTGCAAATTAATTAATATGGTTTTAAGCAATTCAATGGCATTAATACTGCGATGAGTTTCAGAACAAGCAGTGGATTTTATTAGGTTTAGTGTAAGTTAATAATAATGTTTTAAGATTCATATATTTAGTTTTATCTATTTGAAACAAAGGAAAAGTGGATTTTATTAGGTTTGTGTAAGTTAATAATAATGTTTTAAGATTCATATATTTCGTTTTATTTATTTGAAACAAACGAACATTGGATTTTAGTGTAAGATAATAATAATGTTTTAAGATTCGTATGTTTCGTTTTATCTATTTCAAACAAACGAATGTACATTATTATGCATTTACATGTTGATAATCAAACCAAAGGATTTTATTATTTTCATATTACAGTGTTTATATTATTGAAGAAGATGAAAGAGAAGAAGAATGTTGATAATATTAATAAACTGCCAAATCAGTGGATTGTTATTATATTTTTTGTAATATTATTAAAGCTTTACAGTATTTGGTGCTTTATGTTTCGTTGTATATTATGACTAGGCCTATGTTCTTAAATGATTGATTGATTGATTTGAAGCAGGAAGTATATAAACGCCACAAAAAAAAATCATATTATTGATGCCCCGTCTGGCACTAAACATTTCTGACCGACGCTGACAGGCTGCCAACCAGCACTGTTTTTTCAATGATTCTGTGTATAGTTTAGAAACATTTTTAAAAAAATAATCAAAAAATAAATAAATAAATACATTGCCCTAAAATCAAGATCTTTAACTGTAAACGCCCTTCACTGAGAAGATAACAATAGAAATACACTTTTCTGTGGTTACGTTTTTCATTCGTTTACACCTAATAATGATAACTCTGATGAAATCACTTTATTTTAATTATTATTAACTGCCACTATTTGATATATAGGTCACTTATCATCGTGTTTGTATATGACTCATGAGGTAAATTATATTATTTAAATAATACGGTAACCGATCAATCACTTTTTTCTGGAACGTATAATTGTCTTGTATTTCATTCATTTCATTTCATTTATTTCGCCTTTTTTTTTTTTTTATCATAACAATACAGTAAAATATTCAGAAAATTCGAAAAGGTAATCCATGTTTCCCCCAAGAGCCGGCAGGATTACCAAAAAGTAAAATAAATTACTGTCTGAGTGGCTCACCTATTTATATAGGTACGCTTGTTATCATACATAATCATAATGCAGGATTAATTAATTATATTATATAATTTATTTGGATGATTTCCCTGTACAGTATATCCCCTAACATGTCGCCAACATTGCACTGTGATATCTAATTCACGCATTGATTACACTACTTGGCATTCGATACAATAACCCTTATTTGGGCATTGAATATCTCGCGGCTGAACTGGTGCGCGGCCCAACCGGACGTCATTCGTACTAGCTAGGTCTACTGGTCCACTACACTAGGCCTACTATCTAGACCTTCTACTACTATTACTAGTTTGCTTCCAATGGTCCCTACCTTGCAAGCAAACTTGTATTGTAAATAGAGTCTGAGCCAAGGCCTACTGTAGGCCCTATTGTCTATAAAATAAAGAAATCCGGCCTTGCCTTGAAGTTGCCTTATCTATGCCATATAACACATAGGGGCCCAGACCTACGCAGTGTAATTATAGCGCCCGTTTCTAGGCCGCTTAGGACTAATCTAGGGTTTATATTTTAAGCACGCCTAGAGCTAGACCTAGGTCTTGCATGCTGCTAGGCTAGGTGCCGGCGTCTAGGCCTAGCTAGGCCTAAGCTGGCCTAGGCTAAACCCAGCTAGCCTATAAAACAGCACTTTCGAGTCATTGCCTACCTTTATCAGATGAAAACTCTTCTAGCAAACAGGCCTAAAGAATGCTCTTTCTTGCTTTTAAGATGTCTATCAACAATATAGCCCCCAAGCTAAGCCGGTGTTGCTTGTCATTCAATTAGGGGGCCTAGATTTGAGAGCACCGAGCGGGAGAAAATGCGCTGAGGTGACGAAGATGATGAGAAGAAAGTCGATCGCCGAGGAAAGAGAAAGAGCTGAGGTCTGTATTGTTTGTTTGTTTGTTTGCATTTATATAGAGGGCGCTATTTCCGGGCTCGATTATTGCCTTTTGCATGATGCAAATTTCGAGTGGGGGGAAATAGATGGACGCCCGGGGAAATAGATGGACGCCCGGATGGACGTTATACAGTAGGCCCTATTTATTTTCTTGCACCACTGAGTTGTTCCCACTAATGCACCTCTGCATTACATGTTATCCCACCGGTATTATTATCATTAGCCTATTATGAAAATTTGGGGTTGGGAGACTGAAGTAGGGCTGACGGTAGATCGTGAGTGACCTTCCAACCCCAGAGTTCTGGGTTCAAATCTTGTGACAAGAGGATTTTTTTTTCTTAGTACTAAAAACACCTTCTACAACTCCACACCCTAAGCCTTATAAAGATAGAGCATATTATAATATAATTCGACCTCAACAGTTGGGGTGGGGGACGATGCAGAGGGTGCGATCGCACCCCCTAAATTGTATTGAGAAAAATAATTGTTTTATATTATATTGTTGATATGAATTAGGCCTATTGGTAAGATTTTTAAGGTACATGAGAGTGCGATTTCCGGGCAACCAGAGGTCCATATTCTCAAAATTTTCGCACCTCAGCCCCAACCATGTTGGGGGCTGAAGTGGTGAACTCTCACGCACTCATAGGCGCAAATCATGGGGAAGGAATAAACGTCAGGGGTGGCGCCAGGATTTTACCTACGGGGGGAGGGGTCCGAGGTCCCCGTCAATAAAAAAGTGGGCGTGGTCAAACGTCGCTTTAAATGCCTCGAAAGTGGTCTAGGGGGCGAAGCCTCCGAAATTTTGACAATTTAGGGCATTTAAAGGCTTATTTGATCAATTTTAGAGTCTACTAATATCTAAAATTTTTGTCTCCCCGACGAATTGTGGTTTCTCTCCCCGACAGGGGGGGGGGGATGCAGCTCTACCCGACGAGGGGGCCTCCCCAGTGCCGGATTAAGCATCGTCTGGCCTCAAGGCACATTTTGGAAATGCCCCAAAAATGTTAATTGAATGGACCCCACGAACATCCGATGGCCGCAGGCACAAAATCTTTCGTGTCGGAGAGAAGCGTTACTCTGCCACAACTCTAACAGTAGAATGTCTCCGAGTTTTCTGGCCTAATAATACCAGGAAATAGAGTGTAAATAATATTGCAGTCCAACTTTTGATGGCCCATCATTTTCGCCTGGCCCACAAGGCTTGTGCCTTATTTGCCTAATGGTTAATCCGGAACTGGGCCTCCCTCCCCACTGGCGCCACCCCTGTAAACGTCCCCTCACATATTTTTAAGGGGGAAGGGTACTTGGTCCCCTCACTTTTTGTGAGTCAACAAGACATGCACGAACATTTTTGACATAAATGCATAAACGAAAGAGCGCTGTGCAGCCAGAGTGCAGTACATCTTATTTATAGCAAGATACCTAGTTGTATCTCTGCCCACAAACATCTGAATGACCTATAATACTCTACTCGAATGCGCGTGCCTTTATTATAATTTGAGAAAAAAAGAAAAAAAAACGTGCAAAGATAGGGTTTCGGCACATGAAGTAATATTTTCTATGGTACATCACAGTGATTAATTAGATCGATGATGATGAATTTTACTACATTATAAGAGTGTCATACAGGGGTGGCGCCAGAGGGGGTGCTATGGGCCCTCCCCCCGTCGGGGAGGACGAGTAAATTTTGTCAGGGAATTAACAAATACAAAAAATTATTTACTTTCATTAAACTATTTTTGTTAAATTTTCATCACAATAATAATAATAATAATTATTATTATTATTAACGACGTCCGAGTTGCTATTATAAGCGTACGTTGGAAATTGAAGATTTATGTACAAGAATAGTGGATGCTAAAAAACCAAATATCATACTTTGTTGTGCAAGAGTAGTGGTAGGCCTATTGATTTGCGCTACGAGGGATGCACGAGGCATGAATAGCTAAATTGTATTGTTTTTTTCAGTAGGCTAACAAAACTTTCATTTAATTGGTAATTTTAATTTAGGTCTTGCTTGCTGTAATTATTTCTCTACTACGATAATACGATTAAGTAGACAAACACTATACAATATACTATACTATAACTATATTTATTGAAAACATACAAGTTGAATATAAGTGTCTCAATAGGTAAGGTTTGGTGCCTAATATTATAATTAGCTGAGTCACATAACCACATTATTCCAAGATAAAGTTAGAGTGTGGTTAGCTTATTCCTTGTTGCTATTGGAGACGGGTGCATTGCAACAGATAATGTAACACTTACTACTGCTATGTAGGCTACACCAATTGAAGGTCAACAATTTTAATAAACCTATATAAAATAACATCCTTCAGCACTGTGTTAAGATTAAATTTAACAACAGAGGCAGAGGCAATAGCTGAAATATTTTCAGGAAAAACGCGAGCGGCCTTTTAGTATACTATATAAACGTTCGGAGACAGATTGCGACTCAAATTACGACAGTATTAAGTTAATTCAGTGCATTGGTTTAATATATATGTTGCATTCTCATGAACATTTCGCTCGTCAAAACAAATATAACGAATAGAATAATGCAATGTGTGTATACTTATATATGTCATAAACAAATTAAAACTCTAGGAAAATAATGTTGCTGAAACATTCACCTTTAGACTTTATTGGTACTTTAATTGCCTTTTTTTTAAAGACTTTTTGTTTCATGTCGCATCAAATAAAAGCCAGTAATTGTAACTTGAATAACATTAAAATCATGCATGAAACGTGAAACTTAGGTTATGCATATTCATGCATATCAGCTCTTTCAAACTGATCTGAATAGCGCCCTTTCTGGTTTTTATAATATACAGTAAGGAGAGGATATGGCGGTCGTTGCTGCTGGGGTGACGATCACCCAATTCGCCACCCCCTGGATCAGGGAATATAATATCATATTTAAGAGTGCATCTGGTCATCGTTTTCTGCCGTGGATAACATCGCACATTATTTTGGTCGAGTCGTACCAAAATTTCAACAGAGTACACTATATTGGGCAATGAATTAGCAAAGTAAGGCCACTTTTTTTTAGCTTGCAGGAGGCACAACACACGGTTTTCAAGAACAGACATCTTTGCTCTTAGCAGCTATTACGTCACGTCACATTATTCGCCTCCTGGATAAAGTACGCGCGTCAACTAATTGAATAGAGGGCGCTAGCTTACATGTTCTGTGGTTAATGTATTGGCAGGTAGACCAGGGCCTAGTCTTAGATTTTTGTTCTATTCTCATTATTTAATTGTTTTTTACAGAATAGTTAGAATATGTTTGTTATAGCCTCGTAGATTTGTTAAAAAAAATATGGCTCACATTAATCTCATTCATGGCTCGTGACAGAAATTAGAGCACATTATTACGATCATGCCTCGCACTTTTGGGGAATGGTAGCACGTTATGATCATGCCTCGCACTTTTCGTGAATGGTAAATCGATGCCTCGCATGCCTCGCTGCCTCGCACTTTAGTAATACCCAAAATAAATATTGTACAAACAAATCTTTTATGTAAAATTTAGTGTCTATTATGGTCTGTGTGTGTGTGTTTGGCTTGGCACCAATGCAGTTTTTGAAATCTCTAGGCCTAAGAAGCCTACACAGTAGGGCTTAGGCTAGGCCTAGGCCAGCAAAAAAAAATATTTAAAAAAATTTCAAAAATCCGCTCCCCCGCCTACGCCCCTGAAAATTTCTGAGGGTGTGACGCTAAACAAGTTTTTTTTTTTTTTTTTTTTTTTTTTGCCTTATTTAATTTTAAGATTCTTAGCCCGTATTTGAGAAGCTTGGCAATGGAGAATTATAGATAGCTTAAAATACGATACTCTCCGATGTAACTCCTTTGATTTTATTCCTCCATGCTTAGGCTAATCTTTCAAGTACCAGGGGCGGATCGATTTTTTTATTAGGCCTACGACCGTGAGTCTTCTTTTCAGAAGAGTGAAGGTAGAGGTTGTTTGGATCGCATCCCTATATCTGTCTCTTATACACATCTAGATGTGTATAAGAGACAGCAAACAAATAAAAAAAAATATTTACATGTAATATTC
>NW_022701523.1:386804-421495 GCF_011630105.1 Anneissia japonica
CGCACTTTTCGTGAATTATGATCATGCCTCGCACTTTTCGTGAATGGTAAATCGATGCCTCGCATGCCTCGCTGCCTCGCACTTTAGTAATACCCAAAATAAATATTGTACAAACAAATCTTTTATGTAAAATTTAGTGTCTATTATGGTCTGTGTCAAAGATTTGGCTTGGCACCAATGCAGTTTTTGAAATCTCTAGGCCTAAGAAGCCTACACAGTAGGGCTTAGGCTAGGCCTAGGCCAGCAAAAAAAAATATTTAAAAAAATTTCAAAAATCCGCTCCCCCGCCTACGCCCCTGAAAATTTCTGAGGGTGTGACGCTAAACAAGTTTTTTGTTTTTTGTTTTTTTTTTGGCCTTATGACACCTCCAAATTTCCGGGAATGGCACTTAAAATATGAGTATAATTTTTCTTTTATCTACATTTTAAAAACAATTGGCAAATTTAGGGGGTGGGGACAAGGCCCCCCCCTTTAATTCTCCACTGGATATCTGGATATACCGTAAGACCTCGAATTGAAGCCCTGGCTGGATGGGCTTCTTCTCAGGATTAAGCCCATTGGGCTTCAGTCTATTCGAGGTTTTACAGTAATATGATATAGGGGCTATATGATAATGTCTTACAGTCGATCTCAGAGACACATTATGCTGTTATGTATAAACAAAGCCCTTTTGGGTAAGGGTGATATATCCGGGACCCTATGGGCAGGGGCACCTTCGAGGCCCCTAGGGGTAGAGGGCCCTGCGGACACCACCGAACGAGAGCGCATATAGGAGTTACGCCACTGTATACACGGGAATGTTAATGTCGCGTTTTTTAAACCAAAATTGACATGGCTCTATAGAGTATGATCTCGTGAATGGACTGGATAAGAAAAAGAATAAGGTTTGCGTTAACGATCTCTAAACTTTGAGTTTATTCTGTATCCAGAATTTTGTGATTGAATTGCTTGTGAAGAAACTGATATTCTTGGCTGCGGTGGTGGGTTGGTTGTTCAATTTTTAAAGCAATTTCTCTCAATTAACACTTTAGGTATCAACCTGACCTTTCATAATATGCATTGACATCTTTATTCCTCATAACTCTGGTCTTGTTATATTTCTTTGAATTTGGTGAAATCATGCTAGCAGTCTTATACATGTTCATATCCCAGTCACGTTATGCCTTTGTGAAGCACATTTTCACTTTCATAAACTTCGTGACATTTTCTTCTTTATTTTATATGAAACAACCTATTGATAAAAGCAGTAATGTTAATAGTTTATTGTAACTATCAATTTAAAATTTAATAACAGGAATAGGCCTATGCCTATATAACTTAACTTTCTTTGTGATTGAATTCAATAAAATGGAGGGGAAAACCCAGTATTTTAATACTAGGTAGTAGTAGTAGTAGAGTAGATTAGTATTATCATTATTATATTATTTTAAATATATATGGGTTAATAGAACATAATGAACGCCGTTATACTAAAATCAAGATGTAACTTATAATTATTCGAAGGTTAAATAACACAAAACACATTTTTTTTAAACAAAGAAAGCTTGAGAAACAATTAAGCTTATAAAACAAAAGGTTGAACATCGCAACAGTAATCAGAAGTGAAATCAAATCTAGTTATGTTATTTAGTTACCGACTAATTGACATTTACAGTTAATAGCTGAACATCAACCATCTTATCTAGCACATGGGCTGTATATACATATATAATGCTGAAATTAGGCTTGCTTCGTAGCACCGTAAAAAATATATTTAAAAAATGCATAATAATAATAAGAGTGAGAACATTATCAAATAATAACTGTGATATTATAATCATGTGAAGCATTGAAAAGGTGGGATCTGAACCTGCAACTTCTCGCTATCAAGGCAACCTATATAGGCAAGTCTAACCGCAATTACATTTTCTCAGACCAAAAGCACAGAGCAGGGTTATAGGTTGCAGCTGGGATATCCCATTAAATAATATTGAAATTAAGTTTTCTGCGTAGCACTTTAAACAGAATAAAAGATATATATATATTAGACCATAGGCTTTATATTATGTTTATAAGTATTTGAATAAAACATAAAATCCGCAAGCTATAGATAATTTCCGAGCAGTTCTTCTTTGTTTACCCAGTCAGCAGCATGCTGACTGGATTCTGTTTCCTAGCAGTTTCTTACCCAGTCAGCAGCATGCTGACTGGGTTCTGTTTCCTAGCAGTTTCTTTCTTTACCCAGTCAGCAGCAGCTGACTGGGTTCTGTTTCTTAGCAGTTTCTTTCTTTCTTTACCTAGTCAGCAGCAGCTAACTGGGTTCTGTTTCTTAGCAGTTTCTTTCTTTCTGGCAACATTTTAAAAGGCTACTAGTGGCAAGCTACTGGACCGATTTTATTAAAACTTGGTCAGTAGGACCGGTGCCATCTCCCATTTATGTGTTGTTCACAACTTGGGGTCAAAGGTCACATAAGAGGCATTTATAGGGTGTTCAGGGATAAGGGATCAAAGGTCGGATAAGGGATCAAAGGTCATTAAGGGGTAATTTTTATCTTTTTTCTGGCAACATTTCAAAACGCTACTAGTGCCAAATGGTTGTGCCGATTTCAACCAAACCTGGTCAGTGTAATCGGTGACACCTCTCATATATGGGGTGTTCACTGCTTGGGGTCAAAGGTCAATAGGGGTCATTAGGGTAAAACACTTTCAAAAAAATAAATAAAAGACTTCTTCTGTCACAAATAACATAGCACGGTCTTGTCCTGGGCACATATGTATTGGCATAAGGTAGGGTCTTTATGGTGTTCAGCGATTTACGGTCAAAGGTCATTAAAGTGTTATTCTTTTGTTCTCTCTAGTAACATTTTTTCAAAATGCTACTAATGGCAAACCATTGGACCAAATTCAATCAAATTTCGTCATTAAGAACCGGTGAGACCTCCTACACCCTAGTCTGGGATCAGGGGGCACATATGGGTCATCGGGGTTAAATTTTTAAAATAGCCCAATTGAGCTCAAGTTTACCAGGAATGATCCTTAGGACCTTCTAAACACGAAAAAATACTTATAATTAAAACTTATCAATTAGTGTCAGCAGCTGCAGTGAGAAAGGGTATTTACGCAGTTAACAATTGAAATCATGTACAAAATATATGAATTACTTCCTTTTAATTCCACCATCTTGAAACTGTAAAATGAGTATAGTTCCAGGTAAGCAATACATGTAATATTATCAACATAAATCCAAAGGTAAGTAATAATCCAGGTAAGTAATATTCACAATACTGTATAAGCTGCATAAAAGTGATAATTGATGATCTATACAGTGGACTGAACAGTGAACAAGAAATAATACTGTAAGAACTGGTAAAACAATGGTGCTCTCTCAATGACTGCTTCATTGCTACTGAGCAGAACAAAGGAAAACTAGAGCCAACTGTGGTAAACATCACTTGAACTAAATAATATGCAAATATCTAAGCTGTAAAGTTAGTGAATAACTTAATGGTACACAGCAGAGTATATTTGCAGTTACATGGCTCCCTTGCAAGGATATATAAATATGATTTTGACATAATATGATCCTTGCAAAATACAATTAATGCAATAAGTTAAAGTAAAATTTAATTTTAAAGAAAACAGTTCAAGTAAATGTTCATTTTTACTTCTGGAATATGATCAGTCCATTCTTTAATAATATTAACAAAAATGTTCTCCAAGATTTGGCTCCCAGTCGAGGATTGGACCATTTGCTTGCTACAATCAATCATGCTTCTTAACAAGTAATAGCAATTTATGTATCGGCCTCTCTAAAAATCCACCTTTGTGTCGCAACTTCACTTTTCTCACAAGACCATCCTTGCTAGCATGCGCTTCCACAATAATTCCAAGTCTCCATTGATTACGAGGAGAATTATCTTCCTTTATTAAGACTATGTCCCCAAAAGATATGTTTCTTTTTTCCTCATTCACTAAATATTCAGCTTTCCATCTATGCCAAAATTGATCAGCCATATACTGGACAAGTCGCCATTTTCTACGGCAATAGACATCTGCTGACTGAAATTCTCCTGGAGGTGGAAGCAATACATTGGATTTCATAGTTAACAAATGGTTAGGCGTGAGTGGCTCAGGAGCTGTAGGGTCTGACATATTACAAACTGTCAGTGGTCTCGAATTTACTATATTCTGGACTTCAGAAAGAAATGTGCGGAACGTTTCATCATTCAGTTGCTCTCCTCATTTGTTCAATAAAGGCTCTAGTGCACTGCGCACTGTCCTTATCTGGCGTTCCCAGACTCCTCCCATGTGGCTAGCAGTTGGGACATTAAACAGCCATTCGCATTGATGTTCACGGAGGAAATGTTTTACTTTAGAAAATTCGTTTTGTGTACCAACAAAATTAGTTCCTCGATCAGATCTCATCTGACGTACTGGACCTCTTATACAAACAAATCGACGAGCATCGAGCATCGATAAAAGCATTTGCTTCCAACGAATTTACAGTTTCTAGGTGTATTGCTCTAGACGCCATACACGTAAACAAGACACCATACCATACCTTTTTACATTACTCCTTCGTTCCTTGATCATAAATGTCAACTGCACAGTAGCTAAATGGTGGGGATTCTTCAAATCTATCCTTAGGTAAATCTGACATCTTTTGTGTACTTAATTGACCTCTCAATTTCTTATAGATCACACATTCACGGATGTATCTCGAAACTGAATTTGTCGCTCCAATTACCCAATAACCATTCTGTCGCAATGCATTGATAGTGGAACTTCTGCCCATATGACTTACTTTCTTATGATGGTAATCAATGAGAAGATGAGCTAAGTGTGAATTTCTAGGTATAATAACAGGGTGCTTGATCTCCCTAGGCATGGATGAATTACGAATACGTCCTCCCAGTCGTAAAACATTAATGTCATCTAGAAAAGGGTCCAACTGACTAAAGCATGACCTCTTGAGTGCAGATTTCTTATACTTCTCATAATTTCTATTGGTATTTGGTTGATTATGAGACTTAAAGTTCTGAAGTATCTCAATTTCAGGTAAGTAGTACTTAGATTGCACAGATATTATGATTAATGATTCTGCTAACTGCACATCTTCTATTGTTGCACTGTGTTGTCCTGAGAATAGGCTCATAACACCATTCTGCTTACACTTCACCTTAGCTGCATTCATTAATCTTTTCTTCAGATTTAAGATGTGAGCAATCACAATTCTAAACATTGACCAACTGGAAAATTTGTATATCCATTTGTTAATACATGTAACATCATTGTGTTGATCGGTTGATGTGGTAAGTATATTAGACGTGGTAAGTACATTAGACTTTTTAAATTCTTTTGATATTACATCAGATACCTCTACCGTAACTTGACTTTCACATTGAGTGTCGCCATCTTCTTTCAAGAAAGCTGGTCCACTGAGCCATATTGACTTGAAAAGAAGCTTAGAGACTGATAGTCCTCTGCTGGCATCATCACTGGGATTTTGATTAGATTCAACATAGTTCCATGAATTAACATCAGTAAGATTATGAATTTGTTGAACTCTATTTCCAACACACATTTGATATCGAGTAGATACATTCTGAATACAACCCAATACCACCTTGCTATCCGACCAGAAGAATTCTTTAACTGGTACATGTATGTCTAGTTACTTTTTGACAATCTGATTCATTCTTGCAGATACCACAGCTGCATTTAACTCTTAAACGTGGTATGGTTATTTTCTTGTTAGCAGGAGTGACCCTAGCCTTTCCAACCAGAAAGAAAACAGCTGCTTTCCCATTATTATTGAGGAGACGCAAGTATGAACACTGACCATATGAACTTCGCTAGCGTCTGAGAAATAATGTAACTCTGCTGACGATACAGATGTGTATAAGAGACAGGTGTGTACCAACAAAATTAGTTCCTCAATCAGATCTCATCTGACGTACTGGACCTCTTATACAAACAAATCGACGAAGAGCATTGATAAAAGCATTTGCTTCCAACGAATTTACAGTTTCTAGGTGTATAATTGCTCTAGACGCCATACACGTAAACAAAACACCATACCTTTTTACATTACTCCTTCGTTCCTTGGTCATAAATGGCCCGAAGATGTCAACTGCACAGTAGCTAAATGGTGGGGATTCTTCAAATCTATCCTTAGGTAAATCTGACATCTTTTGTGTACTTAATTGACCTCTCAATTTCTTATAGATCACACATTCACGGATGTATCTCGAAACTGAATTTGTCGCTCCAATTACCCAATAACCACCACAGCTGCATTTAACTCTAAACGGGTATGGTTATTTTCTTGTTAGCAGGAGTGACCCTAGCCTTTCCAACCAGAAAGGAAACAGCTGCTTTCCCATTATTATTGAGGAGACGCAATTATGAACACTGACCATATGCAACTTCGCTAGCGTCTGAGAAATAATGTAACTCTGCTGACGATACTTCTCCAATGTCTTGAGGTTTGTAACATCGTGGTATTTTTAATTGACTTAAGCGTACAAAATCTTCACACCAGTTTCTCCATCTTGAAGATAATTCTTAGCTCAGTGGATCATCCCAATCAAGATTCACCTTACATAATGATTGAAGAATGAGTTTTTCCACCAGCAAGACAGACGCAATGAATCCAAAAGGATCATATATAGAGCTGATAGTCTTCAGTACATTTCTCCTGGTTGGGTGATAATCATTAAGTTGAACTCTGTATTTGAAGTTATCCCTCTCTATACACCAAGTTACACCTAAAACTCTTTCGATAGGCAATATGTCTGCCTTAATGGTCAAGTCGAGCAACGACTTTCCTCGTTCTGTCTCCGGGATGCTGTTGGGAACTTTCCTGCTGTTTGATGACCATTTATGCAACCTCAATCCAGCTTGTGCACAAATTTCAGTGCTATCTTTAATAAGTTGCATAGCTTGAGTTTCAGTGGGTAGAGACTTTATTCCGTCATCAACATAGAAATCGTTACGTATAAAATCAGCTGCCAACTTTCCCCACCGCTGTTCTTCATCATCTGCAGATTTTTTAAGACCGAAGTTAGAGCAACCTGGTGAGCTTTTTGCCCCAAACAAATGAACCATCATGCGGTATTCAATGACAGGACCATCAGGATTGTTGTCTTCAAACCACAAAAACCTCAATAAATCCCTATCTTTGCCTCTCGAACAAAGAACTGATGAAACATTCTTTTTATGTCCGCCATGACTGCCACTGGTTCTTGTCTGAATCTCAATAAAATCCCCAATAAACTGTTAATTTGATTTGGTCTGGAAAGCAAACATTGGTTTAAGGAAGTATCTTGGTAGATTGCAGAACAGTCAAAAACTACCAGAATAATGCCTGGTTTCTTGGGATGATAGACTCCTGTGTGGGGTACATAATTAATTTTACCGATGATTGCCTCTTTATCCATTGGGACCTTTTCTGCACATTTGTCTAATACATCCTTCATAAAACTAAAGTAATCTTTCTTGAAATCAGGTTGCTTGGCAAACCTCTTCTTTAGACCGTTGAATCGTTTCAGAGCCAGTGGTTTATTGTCAGGTAACTTTACAAATGGCTCACGTAGAGGCAATGGCATTTCGTAATGGCCGTCATTTCTTTGACAAATGTTGTCACTCAATATTTCAAGAAATAACCTCTCTTCAACTGACATGGAGACGCCCACTTGCTTATCATCAAAATCTAGTTCCATCATCTCTCTTACTTTAGCTGGAGAAATAACTTCTTTATAGTTCCTATTCAGAACCACTTTGCTATTGTTAGAGTTAGAGATGCAAGAAATTGCACGATGAGAAATTACACTGTCTGGTGTTTTACAGATTGTTCCAACAATACCCCATCCAAGAATAGACTTCTGGGCGTAAGGTTGATCCTCTTCTCCTGCGATGATATCTTTCGGTCTGATGATACTAGGAACATTATTTCCAATAAGCAATGCTACAGGAACATTAGGCATGTAAGGCACAACTTGATCAGCTATGGACTTAAGGTGATCCCACTTAATTGCCACATCGGGAGTTGGTATCTGTGTTCTTTCTGCTGGAATACTGTTTCTAGTGTACACTGTCGGTAGAGAAATTACTGTTTTCCTATCAAAGCTTACAACTTCTAAATCAGTTATCTTTTCACAGTTGATTAAGGTATTTGCTGAGAACATAGTTGAAAGCTTTAATTGAGTGGGTGTTCCCTTCACACTGAATTGGTCCACCAAATACTGTGACATAAAACATGTATTACTTTGTGAATCTAAGATGCAGTAAACTAACTTCTCTGTGCTGCTGCCTTTTACTCTAATCCATACAGGTAGAATCATAGAATTGTCGTTACATTGGGTTTTATCCCCGCATACAACCGTGCATTTACCATCACTAGTCACAGGCTTAACATCAGGATTCCAGTGCAAGATAGAAATGTGATCCTTACGACAGTGCTGACATTGTACTCCGGCTTTACATTCAGATGCTATATGATTAGCTTTACCACACTTGAAGCATAGTCTCATTGCAAAAAGGAATTTCTTCTTTATACGCCAAGGCTGTTCATTAAGCTTCTCACATCTGTCGAATGGGTGTGATGATTTACAATACAAGCATGAGTCAAATTTACTTGAATTAACTTTCTTTACATACCGCCCCTTGCTCTCAGTATTTCCTGCATTCACATTAGTCTTTAATGTAGAATAAGCTGATTTTCTTGGTTTGTTTTCCTTGGAAAAACGAGGAAGTTCCTTTATTTGCCTAGTAACCTCAAGCATCGGAAGGTTAGCCTCTTCTGCCCTATCTTTCAAGAAAGTTGCAAACTGAGAAAATGATGGATTTACTTGATTTCTTTGGCATGCAGCTACTATTCCCCTTCATTTACTTTCAATATAACTTTTGTAAAACCTTGCAATTCTCTGCTGAGTAATTAAGTATGCCTAGGTCTGGAATTGTAGCTTGGGCTGTAGCTAATTCATTAATTCAAAAATAGTACCAACATTAATGTATAGCAGTGAGATCTGGGGAATCAATGACATACCAAATTTCACTCTAGGTTTTGCAGATTTATTTTAGGAATAGGCAGCACAGCTCCAACTATGGCAGTTATGGGTGAATGCGGGAGATTTTCACTTTCTGTTGCTGGTATTAGAAATGCTTTACGTTATTGGTTACGTTTAATTAATGCAGATAATAAAAGTTGTATTTACAGTTGTTATAGATTCCAGTTAAGAAGATTACAGTCTAACGATAAATCTTGGTTGTACTTTATTAAGGAGAAATTATGTTCAATTGGTTTTGGTATAAATTGGTATGAACAATATGTTGAGAACAATGTTGCTTTTATATCTGAAATAACTACTCGTCTAACTGATATTGAACGTCACAATTTTCATGAACAAATTCATTTATTTTCCAGACTTAAGTATTATGTGACATTTAAATATAATTTTACAATCGAACTATACCTAATGCATATACAAAATTTTAATTATAGACGTATTCTTACTAAGTTGCGTTTAGGAGTCCTTGAATTAGAAATTGAAACTGGTAGATGGTCAAAAATTGATAAAAAAAAGATAGATTATGCAAACATTGTACATTAAATTTAGTTGAAGATGAGTACCATTTTACTTTAATTTGCCCTTGTTACACTGATATTCGTAAACATTATATATTCAAGTATTTTATTGTTAATCCATCCAAAGTTTACTCAATTAATGTCCACTACTGATATCAATACAATAAGTTGTTTATGTAAATTTCTTTATCACTCATTTAAACGTAGAAGTGATCATTCCCTCTGTAAATAGCTATTATATTTTATTTGGGCTGAAGGCCTTTATATAAAAGATGAAATAAATGTCCTTGGCCAGTACGTGCCATTGCCGGGAATGGGGCTTTAATGGGTTAAAATCAAACGTTTTATTGTACAACTGCTCTGCTGGAAGCGTACAAATGCATGTCGTTGCCAAGTAGTTGCTAACGAAAAAATGTGAATTATAGGGTAATACGCCCGCGCGCGATCCAAACCAAAGTTCCATTGGGATAAGTCATTTTACATTAATAGGTAGTTTTTAGTTTGCCGCACGACATTCCTTAACTTTAACATCAGTACCCAAAATGCACGCGATAGCTCCTGTCTCTTATACACATCTTCCACGACTACAGGAACACAAAGCTGGCACATTCTCCCGACAGTAGAATGTCAAACAAAGAATTTGAAATTGAATGGAAGAAAGTGAGATCAATGTTGCATGCTGCAGGTGCTTCTTTAACTGACATTGACAAATATAAGGCACTAAGATTCATCAACTAAATGCATAATTCTACCCATGTTGAAGGAAAATATGAATTTTTGTATGTTCATTAAATTTCTGATCACTCACATGAAATGTGAACATTTTATAGCACTGAGGAAAATTTCTGATTTTGAACTTGATGGGTTTAAGAATGTTACATTTTGGTGACTAGGGATAGCCAGTCATGAGTTTTAAATTAGGCATCCATGTACAATCTCAGTTTTTTCTAATTAAATGTTGGGATGCCAACTGTAAAGTTTAGCCTATGTCATAATTCAAATAAATTTGGACAGTATTTAATATATCAAATATACATAATATTGTTTAAATTAGTTAAAACTGTAAATGTGTTTATTAACGTCTGTGTTTTAATATGTATTGTTGTATCAGCATCACTTAATGCTAAAGCTCCTTAATTTTATTGATAATAATAATAATACTAATGGTAGACTTATATAGCGCATATTGTTAAGCCCTGTATGGGCTTCACATTATCGTTTAATACCGCGGTCATTGGATTAAACGTCTATTGAAGAAGAAATTCGATTGTTGCAACATCAGTGCATTTGGCATTAAACCCTACCAGGTACCCACTTACCGTATACTCCTTTGGTGGAGAGAAGCAATGAAGATAAAATGCCTTGCCCAAGAACACAAGTGAAATACACAGCGAGAAGGATTAAAACCCCAACCTTGAGGTTGGCAAACTAAATTTATAATTGAAACTTATCAATTAGTGTCAGTAGCTGCAGTGAGAAAGGGTATTTACGCAGTTAACAATTGAAATCATGTACAAAATATATGAATTACTTCCTTTTAATTCCACCATCTTGAAACTGTAAAATGAGTATAGTTCCAGGTAAGCAATACATGTAATATTATCAACATAAATCCAAAGGTAAGTAATATTCACAATACTGTATAAGCTGCATAAATGTGATAATTGATGATCTGAACAGTAAACTGAACATACAGTAGACTGAACAGTGAACAAGAAATAATACTGTAAGAACTGGTAAAACAATGGTGCTCTCTCAATGACTGCTTCACTGCTACTGAGCAGAACTATAGCCAACTGTGGTAAACATCACCTGAACTAAATAATATGCAAATATCTAAGCTGTAAAGTTAGTGAATAACTTAATGGTACACAGCAGAGTATATCTGCAGTTACAATACTCTTCACCCCATTATGTCAAAGTTCATAGGTCAAAGATTTAAAATGTTACTAATGGCAAACGATTGAACCGAATTCAATAAAATTTGATCATTAGGAACCAGTGACACCTCCTACACCCCTGTCTGGCATCTGTGGTTACATAGGAGTCATCGGGGTCAAATTTTCAAAATAGCCCAATTGAGCTCGAATTTACCAGGAATGATCATTAGGGCCTTCTAAACATGAAAAACTACTCTTCATCTATAGGTAAAAACTCACAAGGGTCACTATAGTGAAAATTATCAAATATTGCTAGTGACTGACGATTGGACCAGTTGCATTAGACAGACTCCTACCAAACATGGGGTGTTCACAGGTTGAGGTAAATGTCACAGTGGTTATCTCTTAAAAAATGACTGGGTTCATGTTCTACTGAACATGTATCTCTAGTTATTATTATAATGGAACGCAATGTATAGTAGAGGAATGTGATGGGATAAATATTCTACGTAGCACTGCAGACATAGGCTAAGGCCTAATATAAACTTGCAAACACAAATAAATTAGGCCTATATTTAAAAATTATAACTATATACTAATTTATTATTCACTTATTTGAAAATAATATTGTTCATCTATTTGATATCAGGCCTATGTAATTGATTAAAAATAATAGTAATATAAACAACATCAAAAATAATAATAAGACATTTGCACATAATAATGGCTTACACAAATAGTAATTACAATTATGTGTACTATTAACATAATTAATTAAAAATAATAGTAGTAATAATAACAACAGTAACAACAACAACAAAAATCATTTTTGAACGTATGAGGCTTACTAATGCACAAATCAAACAGCGTCGAAAACGACGACGGCGAGTGATGAGAATACAGAATTGAACCTGGTGATTGGGTCAAAGCACGGTCATTGTCAACAACATAACATCTCCTGGATCAGATGGTTTAGCTAAATGCGGACATCCCCAGCTAAATGACACTGTTTTCCGTTCAATTCAAGTGTCAGCGTCATTTCATGTCAATGTAAAAATCCGAAAAATACATCACATTTTAATAATAGTGTCAAATACAAGGTCGTTAATTTAGACAAGAAATATTGCAATGACAGAGTGAACAAAAAAGAATTGTGATGAGTAACAAAGACGTTGAATAACGTCTTACAATTTATTTTTGTGTTTTCTAGAAGGATTTTTATTTTATAAAAGTATTATTGTTAGTATTACCCGAATCAGTAGTTTCTTAGAATCTATTGGATTTATTAGATAATCAGTTTGGTTATAGACATACATTATGGTACTGTTGTTACTATACTAATACATTGTCATGGGCAACAGGCAAATGCTTGTATTTAATTTATTGGCTCTCTCTTTCAAAGCAGAGGAGCACTCTCACGCAGGAGAGGTTCGACCATACAACAGAACAAAAGTTAAAGATAAAATTAATTTTAAAAAAAGAGATAATAGTAATGAAAAATCCAAATGAAATTAAAATAATATTCTAAAGTTCAATCTTAACTTAAAGGGAAAAAAAGAAAAAATATATAATAATAATAATAATAATAATAATAATAATAATAATAATAAAGTAAATAAAAATAGATAAATAAATAAATGAAAACAAAAATCATTAAAGAAAGAAAAAAAAAACACTTATAAGCTATTAACATTATTAGCAGGGTCATTTAAAACATGTGTTCGTTTATCCCATGCATACTTTTAGATATTCTTTAATAAATGTATCAAAAATTAAACCAAGAGTGGAATTTGTTGAGAAAAGATCATCAAGCAAATAATGAATTTTTAGATCTGGTGAACCATTGAAGAAGTTTTCCCAATATTCACCAGACTGATTCCTTTGAAGTCAGTTTTATCATATAGATATGTTTCAAAAAAAGGTTTGTTTTTATATCTGAGATATCCATTTAAAGTTGATTTCTTACAAGCGCTTTCAAACCATTCATTATCATCATTTGTACAATTTATGCGTTTAAAATCAGATGAAAGGTAAATTGATTGATTTACACAAAATTCATGGTTTAAGTCATGCTTCCAAAGAAGCTGCTTAATGAAATTTAACCATTTCCATTTCATTTTATTTTCATTATGCATTATGATTGCTTTCAAGAGTAATCGCGGCCACCTGTCATCGTCTAAATTTTTCAACCGGTTGAAATATTTAATTTTAAAATTATTGTGTATACTGGCAATTGTGTACCATCCTAAATCTCCATATAATGCTCCTTTCGCTACATATCTAGGTGCTCTTAGAATTATCCTTGCCATTTCATATTGAAGGTTTTCAATTTTGTGGGTTGAGGATTTAAAACCACTAAGCCAAACAAAGCAACCATAATTGTTGGTAGTAAACCGATTACTCTCTAAAGCAAGTCACCAAAATAAACTCTGTTAAAGTTGTCCTGATTATAGATAATTGCCTTTATATATGCTATTATCCTATTACCTTTTCTTAAAACCTCTTCTATGTGTCGTGAGTCGGTGTTAGTGTTAGAGATATAAATTTCAAGATATTTATAGCAGTCAGTCTCTGTAATAAAATTGTTACCTAATTTCCATTTTCTATATTTATTTACACGTTGTCCTGTAATAAGAACATTGGATGTATTGTAATTAAAATCCAGTTTCCATTTACTTGAAAAGTCACTTGCTGCTTTAAGGAGGGGATTTAGATCTCTTTCGTCTTCACCGACTACCACTACATCATCAGCCCAAAATAAGGCTCCAATTTTAACATTAAATATATTAACTCCAAGGTAACTGTTTGTTATCATTTTTTGTAATTCATTGACGAAAATTGAAAACAAATTAGGTGACAGTGAAGAGCCCTGTTTTACTCCTTCGTCGATATTGAAAAATTCAGTTTCTATATCTTGAAAAATAACTTTACCTTGTACATTTTCATACAAATTCTTAATAATTTGGAGTAAATTTACTTTAACCCCAATATTACTAACAGCTGAGAATAATCCTTCTTTCCAAACAGTGTCAAATGCTTTTTTTAAATCTAAAAATGCAAGAATTATTTTTTTGCCTTCTGATTATCGTGTGCTAATGATACTTTTAAGTGTGAAGATATGATCTTCACATCTCTAAAATCGCCTTGCACTTCACTTAAAGAAATCTGACACTGTTTGGGAGAAAATGCGGTTGTAAACCTTAGCGACACATGAGTTAACTGTAATGCCTCTGTAGGTACTAAGGTCTTTGGTATCACCCTTTTTAAATATTGGAATTATGACACCCATATTCTAGTTGTTTGGAATTGTCTTGAGTTCACTCAACCTTTTAAATAAAATAAAGTGATCAAATCATGCCATTTCCTCCGTTCTTTAACATTTCATTTGTTATGGTATCTAAACCAGGGTTTTTATTATTTTTACAATGTGCAATAGCCGCAGCAACGGCCTCATAAGTTAAGTCAAGCTCATTTAAAGTATTATTTTGGTCGTCACTGTCACATGAATTAAAATCATTTTCCAAAAGTGCGTTTATGGATGTGCTATCCTCAGGGATTATATTTTTATTACCAAGGGTCTTGAAATACTCAGTTAGTGATGATTTAATCGTTTCTTCTTTATCCGATGTTATTGTTGGGGTATTAGGAATAATAACAGAATTTATATTATTGGTTTTCTTATTACCCTTTAACATGGTCCAAAAATCACTGCACTGGACCCCTCCTTTTTTTTGCAAGTTTTGTACATTTGTTAACACGACTTTCCATTATTTTGTTATTATTCATTAATTTACATTCCGACTACGTTGGTATTCATCTCATAATAAATTGCACCTTTCTTGGTCAAATTCAGGGGATTTGGGTAGAAGTGTTTTGGCGCAGCGGGAGCGGTTTGGTTTCCCAAACTCGAGGTCGGGGTTTCAATCCCTCGCTGTGCATTTTGCTTGTGTCCTTGAGCAAGACACTTTATCTGCATTGTTTCTCCCCACCCAGGGGTATAAATGGGTACCTGGTGGGGTTGCCTGCTCCCGCCCTGATTACCAGCAGCAACACTTAGCATGTGGACCCAATAACTAGGGAAAGGAACTGCGCTTTATAACCGCAAGGAAGAGCTAGGCGCATTATAAATGCCCGTACCAGTACCAGTACCAGCACCAGAATCTTTATTCTAGTAGAATAATGACAATGTGATTGACACGCCACTCTTCCTTTTTTTAATTAATGTTTCTTTGTCGAACCATGGTTTATGGGTTTTCTTTATCTTTTTGTATCCAAAACAATTTTCAGCTGCGGTTTTTGCATTGATTCCACGCTTCGTTAGCATTTAAATTTGAAGGATCCCAGTTTTCAAGTTTGTCGTTGATATCTTCCTGAAATGGTCTCCAATTTTGATCTTGTTTTGTGTTCCAAAAAGTCTTATTAGCATTTTTATGCGTATTACCAAGATTGTTGTATTCATGATTTAAGTCAATAATGACTACGTTGTGGTCGCTACCTAAGTGGTACCAACATTCTTCGTCTATAAAGAAATCATTAATTTTTGAATACAGGTTATTGGTTACAAGGCCATAATCTAATATACTTTTGTTACTGTTTTTAAACCACGTAAAAATGCCAGTGCATTATTCACTACTATTTAGAATCTTCATGTCACTATCATCACAAAAGAAGTAAACTCTGGCCATTGTAATTAATAGCATCATCACCTCCACTTATTTCATTACCAATTTTACCGTTGAAGTCACCAACAATGATGATATTATCACTACTCTCATTGATTTCTATCTTTTCAGAGAGTAAACTTACAAACAATTTGTCTGTAAGTGTACGATTAGTACCCTCACATGGAAGTAGACAATAGCAATATAATAAACACCTTGTGGTGAGTCATCAAATTGAACTTTAACCCAAAGACGTTCGAGGCTATCTGACATTGTATCGAAAACATTATTATCTAAAATTTTAATGTTGCCTTTTCAAAAGATCAATACACCCTTGACTTTTTTAAAAATTTATTTGATCTGTATTTTCCAATCCAATTATATCCATTAACTTTTATATCTGAATCATTTGATGAAAATGTTTCAACCATACCAAATATATTAATATTGTTGTTGTGAATACATTTTTGTACATCATATTTATTTTTTTACTTTTAAAACCTCTAATATTGTTGTAAGCAATATTCTTATTAACTACACACTTATGGTTTTTGCCACGTCTAACCTTTTTGTGTTTACTTAAATGTCTTGTTTTAATCTGATTTCTTATGTTATTATTATTATTATTATTATTATTTTAGTAATATCATTCCCTTGTGTATAAATAAAATTTTCGTTAAAATTACAATTATTAACATGATTTTCACATTCATCTAAAAGATTATGGAAACGATTTTTATCAACAAAAGGTTGAAAAAAAATTACCCTGATAAATCTCCTGATTAAATCCAGGGTCGGCGTTTTCTCCTTTGCCGGAATCTAATTGCTGTCGACATATTATGTTATGACCTTGCTTGTGACCGAGTTGATGGCAGCTATTGCAGCGAATTGGTTTGCCGTGTTTGCAGTCTTGACCATCATGGTTCTTTTCGCCACAGTAATAGCAAGTGATCTCTGTCGTTTTGCGTGACGCTTGTGTTGGTTGTTGGGTCGCGAGTGTTCTTGTTGTACAGTTCTATCGGCCTTTTCTTTGATGATGGGATAAACTTTATTGATGTTTTGCAGTAGTTTACTTGTACCTTGAAGGCTAAGGTGTAGGCCACCTTTGTTCAGCGATCCACGTTCACACTCGTTGTTACTCAGTTTAAATGTTAAGTCATTGTCTACAATTTTATATTCAGCTTCCTCGGCGTTGTAGGCAAGTGGATGTACATTTTCTTAGATTTTTCGTCCGCTATTGAGAAAGTCCCACATAAGCGTTTGATTAAAAAACTGAAGTATATGTATTCATGAAAGTGTTAACAATGGACTCAAGACGTTCTCTCAGACAGATAACCAAGTGTTAACTATAAAAAAGAAATATTAGGCTAAAAAAAACCACATCAGATTTTCCACAAGGGTCAGTTCTTGCTCCTCTGTTGTTTTTAATGTATATCAGTGATCTTGAAAATAGTATAAATTCTTCAGTTTTTGAATTTGCAGATGGAAATACAGTACCTTTTCGAGGCCTGAACTGTTTGATTCATGAAATCAGTGATGAATGGTCAGTTGTAAATAAACTGCCACTAAATTCTTCTAAATGTGCAATAATGACTCTAATTAGGTGTAAACATTTTCGTTCATGGGATTATAATATTAACCCTGATAAGGTACCGTAAGTCAATGAATTCACATTTTTTGGTGTCCCTTTTTTATTATTATTATTTCCTCTGTATTTCATAAAAAAAATAAAAATGACGTTGCTCGGTTACAATACAAATTAAAAATTATATAAAATAAAGTTAGCATGTCATTCCCATTTAAATTATGTTTGTAACAAGGCGAGCAGACCTCTTGGTTTGTGTCAACAGTAAAGCACTGTCTTGGTGTCCAATGTTAAACCTTTATGAAGTTCTTTACACTACCAATTGTAACATTGCTGTATGTCACTGGGTAGTGGGCACCTAATGAAAATTCCATCATTGGAGAAGGTACTGAAATTATTATTTATAGAAAAGAAGGAAATTGGACACCTCATAGGGCCTATTTATACAGATTGAATGCATTAAATATTTTAAGTAAGATATCAAAGTCAATAGACTCACACTTGGTTTTAATTCAGGGTTACTCTCCATCCTCCTTTAATGGTTTTGTTAAATCAAGCGACAGGTGTGACTGGCGTTTAATGCATTCGAAGTCCAAGACATATATCTTCCAAAATGTATTTATCTTTAGTAATTTTGTTAAGACTATGGAAACATCTCCCCATACAAATTCAACAATCCACATCAATCTGAATTTAAACTCAACTAGCAAAAGTACAATAGCGTAACACATTTTGAACTCTCGGGGTGCGAAACCTCTTAGCCCCTAGTCCAAAGGGGCCGTGGAGGACCCCCTCTTACTAACTAACAGTACTCTTTAAATGGCCTTGATATTACGGTTCAGTAGAAGACACCTAAAACTAGCAAATTAAAACAAGTTCCCAGTTTTGGACTCACAAATGTCCTATATGGACGACACAACACTTCTGTGATATATCAATTTCCTACCCAAAATGTTTCACAAGGCTCCATGATTTAAATGATCAGAAATAATTAAGAAAGGGCTACTTTTTTAGAAAAGAGATTAGAAATTTATAGCAGGCTCCGGAGTAAAAATATTTTTAATATGTTGTATTTTTTTAAGACATAAAAAGGGTGTTTGACGAAAAACTCGGAAACGGCTCAGAAGATACAGAATTTTGAATAGGCCTCTATTTAAAAACGGTGGCAAAATGTGTTTTACAACATATCAAAACAATTTGTTTTTCTGAGCATAGGCTATAGGCCTATATCAAGGATGTGCCTCCTAATATTAATAATATATGAAAATGTACTGAATACTCAGTACGTGTGAAAACAATTGCGAAAAAAAAATCGCAAAAAAAATCGCAAGTTGTTCTAGGGTGGGATTCGAACCCACGATCTCCAGATCACTGACCTGGAATCATACCTCTATACCAGTGAGCTTGATGGACTCGAATTCAACCCCGGCCATCAGGCGCAAGCTCGGTGGTCTAGAGGTATGATTCCAGGCTAGTTATCTGGAGATCGTGTGTTGCGTCGCACTTTGTATAAAAATCGTCGCACTTTGTAATAACTGTCGCACTTTGTAATCAAGTCTGTCGCACTTTGTAATCAAGTCTGTCGCACTTTGTAATAACTGTCGCACTTAGAAATAAAGTTTATTGTACTTTGTAATAACTGAGCTGTCGCACTTTGTAATAACTGTCTGTCGCACTTTGTAATAAAATTCGATCCATGTTATCATATATAGATTTTTGATAAATTCTCATTTTCTCGGGGATCGAATTTGATTTTTCCTCCTGTTTCGTATTGTGTCATCTCATCAATGGAATGGCTCCAAATCCAGAAGTGGCGTTGATATTTCTCGGATTATATAATTTTATGTCCGACGATAGGGATATGGCTCTAATTTTATTAGGGCCCCAGTCGGTCAGATCATCAATATGGCATGTAGGTCTCGTGTTCAAATCTTCCGGGTGTCCAATTTGATTTGTTTGACTTATTTCATATTATGTCATCGTTACGTCGATAGGGATATCTTTCGAATTCCACTGGACCCCATCGGTTAGAACTTCCGAACAGTATAGCTGAGGTCCCGGGTTCAAATCCCAGATATTTCAATTTATATTTTCTTCTTATTTCGTATTGTAATTATCATCGTCATGTTGATGGGGTCTGGTTCCCATTTCCATTCTGCTGGTTGTAGGAAAAAATGGCCCCGGTAAAAATGGCCCAAATGAAGGTGGACCTCTTTGGGATTTGAACCCGAAGCCTCCTTCATACTGTTAGGATGTTCGGAAGTTCTAACCGATTCCTCCGACATACTATGTGGACGCTCTGACCGATTGAGTACAACTGGAGCTATACCCCATATATACAATAAACGTCGCAGTGAACTTGGTTTTCGTGGTTTTCGTTTTTCCCATTTCGTTTTTTCCACTTCATTAAAATTATATTGGTTTTCCGTGTATTTTTAACTTTATACCTTTTAACGACTT
This sequence comes from Anneissia japonica, assembly GCF_011630105.1. Classification (NCBI taxonomy): domain Eukaryota; kingdom Metazoa; phylum Echinodermata; class Crinoidea; order Comatulida; family Comatulidae; genus Anneissia; species Anneissia japonica. The sequence goes on from NW_022701523.1 coordinate 406,960, forward strand.
TTCTTTTTTTTTTGCAATGTTAACTTCATTTCTCATTAAAGTAATGGGGAAAAGCCCTATGTTCTGTTGTTCAAACAGACATAGTAAGTCTAGTTATTACTGCTATTAGTATTATCAACATCATCGATATCATCATCATTGTCATTTCTATGATTATTATTATCATCATCATCATACTCATCATCTGCATCATTGTAATAAATACGAATGCTGTAATGCATAATAAAATATATGATACTGTACCAATAAACGACACGTTTCGACGTGTCACACATCAACATCAGGCAATAGTGCTTATGCTACTACCGGACTCAGTGGTGGCGCCAGGACCTGCCCGACGGAGGGCTAAAGGCCCCGAGGGGGGAGCTAGAGGAGCGAATCGAGTCTCACTTGGCTGGGGCCAGGGGGCCGCTTACGGCCCCCGGTGGGGAAGCCACGGATTTTTATTACTTATTTGATAGGCATCGAGTTACTATAATATGACTTCATGTAGGCTATGCTTTCTAATGTTGAAATCAGCTTCCAAAACCAAAACATTTTGAATAAAGCAAGGAACAAAGAGTATGCAATGTAACCATCTAATTTATTTTCAAATCCTCATTCTTGAAAGTGAAATTCTATATTTTTGAAATTTTGCATGAAATCTGTCAACCACGTTGTCATGGTCGAGGTTGCTTCGCCTATCACGATGTATTCCAACCATCATGAGGCTATCTAAATGAGCATTTGTCATAACAGAACGCAATTTACTTTTAATTAGTCTCATTGAATTATTATTATTATTATTATTATTATTATTATTGTTATTGTGGTTGTTGTTGTGATGAAAAGTTAACACAAACGATATGGTGGCTAAACGAATATTACATGTAAATATTTTTTTTCATTTGTTTGTTCCCAGACAAAATTTATCGTGGGGGGGGGGGGATATAGCCCCCATCCCCCTCTGGCGCCACCACTACTACCGGTTTAGATGTAGGCCTATCCCAAATAGCCAAATACTGTTATATAGCTGAATACTGTATAGGCCTAAGCATAAGAAGGCGTGTCTTTCATTCTAATTCGTCGCCATTTATTAGTATTATTAAAACATTTTAATTTTTACTACTGTCAATAAAAACAATAAATAATAAAACAATTATCAATATTGCTATTATAATAATATTGAATTTAACTAAACCTTGCTCTCCTCATTTCAGTAGAAACCTTTATATAAGGGTGTACGATGTGTACAAATGTTTGTCTGCGTTGCATGATCATCGGCATTCATGTCTGCCGGTTGGTTGCATCATTGCATATTGACTGACTGACATCTGACCGACTGCTCTGTCGATATTATCGTACCTTGAACATAGCTCTTCATTTGAATCACTGTCTCATTCCCACATCAACTTTTCGAAAGCATTTCAAATTTAGGTTAATTAATCAAAGTTATTCTCACTAACGATAGTACCGTATGTTTTTATTGATTCTGTTTTTACTCGTTTAATTCGTTTACAACCTGCACTCCGTTGCGAATCCCCGGGGTCAAATTAGGCCAATAACAGTAATGTAATATCTGATGACGTCATCATGCCTGTCACAATCCTTTCGAAGAGACATAATACAAATCAGCCACTAAGGTTAAATACACATTCTCATGTACCCAACATGATTTCTGCATCCTGGACTTAATGCTTTGACAAACGCCGTGGGGCGAAATGCATGATGTCGCGTGATCATGCGATACTTTCGACTGTGCCTCCAGGCCTTACTCAGACCTATCGACAATATAGTGCGTGCTACCTCTCCAAAATGGGTCAACATTATTACCTTTTCCGATATGCTGATTCATAATATCAGAAACAGGGGTATCATTAGTTTGATATTTTAGGTATAGCAGAGGATTTGGGTTGTGAACAAGGGAAGACACTTCAGAACTGTAGTGACTGTGGTGTTGACAGATATGATACTGTCGAATGAGTCAATGAATATTATATGTTGTAGAAAAGTTTGAGGACGTTCACCTTGCACATGATCTTAGCTACCCTTTGTGCATTATAACACATTACAGTGGGTTTTATTGTTCTTCCTTTCTCTTCATTAAAGACACTCTAAACCTTTAATCATACTGAATCAATTGTTATCTTCTCTATTCTGAAGCTTTGTTTAGGCTAGGCCTATACTGTATACATTTTTCGTTAATTACAGTATTATGATAATGAACAATTAAACCTAGACCTTTATTATTATTATTATTATTATTATTATCATTACTAATATTATTGCCTGTGGTGAAATTAAATATTTTGAAAATTAAATTATATATATATATATATATATATATTATTATTATTATTATTATATTTAATTAAATATTTGAATTTCTTACTTTTAGTATTCAAGCATATTATTAAAATTCGTAAGTACGTTACAGGCCTACAAAAAAATCCTGTACAGTATTCTTTTACTGAGTCTTCTTAAATTAAAATGTCCGATTATTTTTATCTGTATTTAATTTAAAGTTTATCTAAGAACACTTTCACAAATTGTATACCGGTAACGGTCGAACAAGGTCGCATACGCTGACGTCGTGTAGTTTAAAGAGTGTCACCTTTTTAGTTTTTAAGAGATCCATTTCAATTTCCCATGCATTAGTTGTCAAAGTGAGTGTAGTGCTTTCATCATGGTACTAAAATATCAAATATCAATAGGCCTAAACGTTACGAATAGTCACAATGGCCGGCATACGTTATTGAAATTCACGTTATTTAGGCTTATACATTGCTTGAGTCCGAAGTAGTACGGTACAGATTGAAAGATTTCTTGAAGGAGTTCAAGCTTTTAAGTATAAGTGCTCTAGAGGATAAGTGTCCCATAACAAGCAAAATATACAGACTTTGTATTTCTACAGTTGTTCTAACTTCGAACTTCTTACCTTACATAGTTTTGTTTATTTACATATCAGGGGTATGATTTTGACAGTATAGGCCCATGTAATAATAATAAGATTGTTCCTAACAAAATGTTTCAAACTGAAGTAGATAATCAGTGGCAGATTTAAAGGGTGCGTATAAGGAGGCACTACCGCGCCTCACCCACCCCTCCCCCACCCCCGGCCCGCTAGTTGAGGTGAAAATCATTTTTATAAGGCTTATCATCAATTTACCATGCTAAATAGTAAAAACCAATCAAATACAACTCAATTTACGAATGTGATAGAGGTTTAAGGCTCCTTGCATCACCACTTGATATACTTAACCTATGCTTCTGTATAGTTGTGAATTATTATTATATATCCATTATTTTCTTACATTTTCTATTTCAAAGTTTTACCGGGGGCTCTACCCTAAAGCTTTGTCTACACTATCAAATTTCATCAAAAAGCATCACATAAAATTGGATGAAACATAGAGTTGAACATGTTCAACTTTTTTTTAATACAATTTGATGATATGTGATATGACGTCATCGTACCCATATATGGTAACATCATATTTTTTGTCACATAAAATTTGATAGTGCAGACTGAGCTTAAGACTCACGCTCCGCGCACATTCACGACCCCACTCCTTTCTTAACGGGCTGAATCCGCCCCTGATAGTGGTTAAGTTTCTTTGGCTTTGAGTGTTCTTAATGGTCCTACTTCCATATATATTTTTATAGATAGAAAATACCATGACGCTCGATCGATTGTGATTGTATAAGTGTACTTGTTTCCGTTAAGAGCAGGGGTGATCCTAAATCTGCATGGTTCGGAGGGCCGACGTAATTGTTTTATTTAGCACTGAGTGCCATACGCAAACTTTAACGTTTTAGATATGTTTATTTTTATATGGTTTGTCTTCTCAAATTGCCATCAAACTCGCTAACTGTCCTGTGTGGGTCAGAATTAGAGCCCACAGGCAACAATCATCGTAAGGAACTTAGGCCTACTATGACTTTTTTTGCCTTTTTACGTTCATGCCTATTGTCCCTCTCTGTCCCAGCCACAAAGTGGACATTCAAAGTTTACAAATACAGAGCACCCTTCAATTCGAAACCCCCTTTAACGACCCATCTAATTCCAGACAAGAACCAAATAACAATATTTTAACACAAAACTAACCCTCTAATTGGAGGCCAAACCTCGAGACCACCCTAAATGTTCAGTTCCGAAATCTAGTCTCGAATTGGAGGTGGAGGGCAAATTAAATTAAAATTAAAAATTTATGCACACCAAATTATATTTCTCGAAATAAAACGCATAAAAAATGTCAATAAACCCATTATCTGTGCAACAAACAAAATTCATAAATAAACAACATATTTATGGTTAAAAGAATAAATTCGGCAGCATAATTGCACATGCATAATTGCACCTGCGTGTTGGAATCACTCTTCATGTCCTAATAACCGGATGTAAATGGATAGATGTTTCGGACAAGCTTGAAACTGGTATTGATTCCCTACATAATATAATCATTGCTTTCACATCCACAACTTTACATTATTGTGATAACGTAATCTAAATCTATGTAGATACTCATCAACGCCTGTTAAACATCTGGATGAGGGAAGGGGCTTGAGATAAACCATTACACCGGGGTAACCCCCTACTCGTCTCGAAAGGTGTACTGGATTCTTTACAGTGCACATTAGTCATTGTGTACACTGGGCCTACGGTTTATAGTCCTTATCCGAGAAGACTTGCTCCACCTCCAGAGCCATAGGCGAGCGTGTCGTTCGAACCAGCACCGGTATTATGGCTGTAGGTTACGGGCCCCTGCCTTAAGGCCGGTTCCCACTGAACGCGATCAAGCGAATTTCGCGTCGAAATGTGGCGCGCGCGGCTGAATCGAAGACGCGATTGGTGTTTCCAATGTGAACATGCAAACGAATTTGTAGTCGAACACGCAAACGCCCAATATTCGAACTTCGACGCGGTGCGCGCAGTGGTCGCGGAGGCTTCGCCTGCGAATTCACAAGAGTTGATCCAAGACCAACTTTTTCGGATTCGCGAGCGAATTTGCGGCCGATGGACCAATCGCCGATGGACCAATCTGAACATTGTCAAAACAATGTACAGATTATGTGCGAACGATGACCGACGAGTCCGTTCCATGCAAACTCTGTGGAACCAATCGATGGACCAATCGCCGATGGACCAATCTGAACATTGTCAAAACAATGTACAGATTATGTGCGAACGATGACCGACGAGTCCGTTCCATGCAAACTCTGTGGAACAGTAGGCTACCCTTGTTTAGGTCTGTGACAAGGGAGCAAAGAAAATATGTGACAATGCGTGGAAAAAGATTTGCAGAGACGAGTTGAGTTATCTCCTCTTTCTACCAGTATTAGGCCTGTCCAGCCTAGGCCTCTGATACCCTGCTACACCTGAGACCTACCGTAGGGTAGGGTAGGCTAGGCCTACTATCTACCCTTATGAGGGTAGGCTAGCCTACTACTATCTACCCTTAGGGAGGCCTAGCTCTAGGCCTTGAATAAATATACTAATGTTTATATTCACTCTTTTGATTCATTATAGAGTTCTGGGAATGTTAATCCTGAGGATTTTATCTGATTCGTCTCACAGCCCTTTTCCTCCGTCTATCAATGCGATAACAAAATCCCTTCTGTTGCAACCCGCCATTTCGAGTTTTTGCGCGCGGTCAGCAGTGAGAACAGACAAGCGAATCATTGGAAGCGAGACATTCTTTACTGAAAGTCAACTCTTGTGAACTTTGCGCGATTCGCTCGCTTGCCGCGTGACGCTCGACGCTTTCGCTTGACAAGTTCAGTGGGAACCGGCCTTTAACCGCTCGGCCATTCGACTCGCCTAAGGTGATCTGAATTTTTACCCATGAATACTATAAACCACAACAGTAATTTGTTCATGATATGCCTGCACCATGCTATGCTAATAATCATGTTTCATGCATTCTGATCTTACGTAAACAATCGTTAATTCCTTCTGGTATTCCAATGATCGAACCAGCACCGATACTTCAGTTTAGTGGTTCTGTTAATGACTTCAAATTGTTACTATGAAAATAGATACAGATTTGTTCAATGGATTATTTTTAGGAAATTAAATACAATTTCTTAAAATTTGTGGTGAAATCTAGAAAACCACCACTAAATAATTGATATTGTTGTTATTGTTTATTGTAATAGTTTTTGTTTACTTTTTATTGTTGATATTTGTATTATTTTTTGTTATCATTATTGATAGGCCTAGTTATTGTTATCTCTTATTATTTGTATTACAGTTATTTTTATTTTTATTCTTACTGTTGTTTGATGTTGTTATCATTGGTTGCTGATTGTCATTGTTATTGCTTTTATTATTGTTATTGTTATTATTTAACTGCTCATTTAAATGATCAAGTTAGCTGATACACCGTAACAATGCAATGTCGTCTTCGAACTTCAGCATAATCTTGCATCACATCCATAATCACACTGTTCAAATGCATGTTCTTCCAATGAGCTTGAGCAGTGGCGGCGCCAGGCGGGGGTAGGAGGAATTTCCCCCAGATAATTAATTCACAAAACAATATAATTATGTTTCGCTTTTACTACAAAATATCCTTAAATTAAAGCTCTGGTCTACACTATCAAGTCTCTATGATTTGCCATACATTGGTGTGACATAAGGTCATCATGCCCGTATATGGGCAGAACACACAACATCTGTCATGAAACGTACTGGTGTGAACAAAGTTGAAAAGTTTAATACAACAAAAATAAACGGTATTATTTATACGTTCATTACTGAAAAATTATATTCCTAATTTTTTATTCAAAAGCCAAAATTGTTAATCAATGAAATGAATAAGTGATGAATAAATTATATTAATCAATCAATTAAAAATGAATGAAAAAGAATGAATGTATGAATAAGAGAATAACAGAGTGAATGAGTAATTGATTGAATGTATGGGTGAATGAAAAAATGAATGAATACCGTAAAATAATATCCAGTTAATGAATGAAAAAATTATAATTTAATATTATACATGATTGAATACAATGAATTCACCACATTCGAGTATAATGAATGAGTACACAAGAATTAATGAATCATAACGTATGTATAAATGGAAAATGAATGAATAAATGAATGCATGAATTGATTAATACAAATATTAATAAATGAATATACTGTAACTAGTTTCGAGTTTATATAATTTACATTTAAGATTGTGATGCATACATCATTAACAGGAACATGATCACTTTCGTCCAACATCAGCGAGGAGTACCATTTTACCCCTTCTTTGTAGTTCTCATCCAAGTCATGTTGTATCTCTTCTTTTCAGAAACTGCTACTTGTGTACTGAGTGGTACCCTTCTGACGGCGGACAGCGTCGTTTTCTAACTGTAGTCTATAGACCCTTCGTAACTTTCCGGTACGTACCTTGGTTATCCACCAAAGCGACAGTCTCAACAACGGTTGGTGAAGCACATATATGTACGATGTAATTACAACATAATGTTTTATATATATATTTGTTTCGTTAAAGATGTATTGTTCCATGAAAAATACAAATTAAACAAAAATAATTTTTGGAAATTTACTTGCTCATTTTGAAATTTTGAAGTAACACAATAATTATCAATAATTTGAACTTAGAAATTAGTGTATCAGAAAATTTTTACCAACAATTTTACAGCAAAAATGATATAAACACTACAGTCACGGAAGTGTTTTTATTATTTTTATCATTACCTAGTATAAAAATTGGGATACAAATTTTTTTAATTAAATAATTTCTCTGCTCAAGTTAATAATTTATATGTTACTGCAAATTGAGCAAGTTAATTTCAAAATCATTTTTCGTATGGTTTTTCGTAATTTTCAAGGGAAAATATAGGCCTATCTTTAAATTTCGGATTTGAATGTTTGGCAACCCATGATGATTCAAACAAGACGCTCTTCAAATGTTACTCATGAGGTAGAGTATACATTCTATATTTGTGGGATTGTGCCAAAATTCACAACTGCCTGCATTACGAAATACACAAGCCTAAAAGCCTACATAACATTGATTAGTAATTTTTTTTTATATCTATACATATTGTCTAAAACATTTTACTATCATAATAAGTCATAGCCTTTTAAATTTTGCACAAATTATGGTTTTGAGCCCGAAAGTAGAAAGAAACAGCGTTATATACAGAAAACTTCATAATTTATAAGGTACGGTATATGTTTGTGCTCACTAACATTAGGCCTATATATGTTTTTATTTATAACAATTTACAACACTGATATAAACGTAGCCGCAATAGGCTTAAGTTGCAATTCTATATAGTAACGCACATTTATCGCAATGTGAATAATTCAAGCAGAAAAAAATAATAATACAGTAATATAGTTGACGTTAATTGTATGGTTTTAAAATAAACTCAGAACTGGCTATACTTCCGATGAATTAGTTTATACCTCCGAAATAATAAATATGGCGTCGAATCTAAAACTATAGACAATACTTATATAACCTGACTGTGTAACCGATACTATAAGATACCAAAGATGTTATATTTTCGATGTGTTTGGCATTTTGATTTAATAGAATATTTTACCTGATTGTCGATTGTGCTCTTTTGTGTCAATTTATTGTTTGTCAAAATGAGATTTGTTTTTTCGTAGACTTATCTCCCTTCCAGAATGGCTAAGGTTTCATGACGATTGTAGAAACTTTAGGGATATCTTTAGTTGTTTGTTAGTGTATATAGCCCTATGCAGATATTAATACTATGCTAAATTACCGGTACTTAATAATTCCTATGGAGCAAATCAAACAACGCAATCTAGCTGTAGTTATGGCCGGGTCATTTACTAAACCTATAATATGCAATTGGTCCAGTAATCTGCTTGGTTTACACAACCCTATTTCATATTAATTTCAATACATAGATCTACAGTAGGCCTACAGTATATTCTGAATTTACGGTATGACCTTTTATATTAATGGGTCATGAGTCTTAACCCGCAAAAGTCCAATACAGAACGAAGGAGTTTATAAGCCTTCAAATACCGTAGTACCAAAAATGTGATTATATCGCAGTTTAAGTATAACCATAGAGAATAACGTAGGTAGATTTTCATAATTAGCTTATAACATATTTATGAACATATTGCGTTACAAACCAAATAAAATAATACATAGGCCTGCATAAAGCAAACTAAAACGCAATGAGATAAGTACAGTCACAAAGGGACTTTCTAGAAAATTAAGTTTTGGAACTACCAGTATGCAAGCAGTTATTCAATTATCTTCACAAATTTCTGTCCCCAAAGTGCAGTTTTAGTCTCGAATCCAGGCTAGCACAGATACGGTAAATAACTTTGGATTTCTCAAGGCATCATCCTAATTTTCAGGAGGTGATTTGATTTGCTTAGCAATGATCTCACCACCAACTATCAAGTTTAACGAGTGGACATAGCGTCTTTAAGGATTACGAAACGCGTTACCATCAATGACAGATTCTCTCTTCTGGCTTCACAACAAGGAACAGCTTTTGTAAGAAACATGTGATTTTATCTGAAACATAATGAATGTAAATTATTATTGTGCATTGTCAGCATTCGAGTCATCGTAACGACTAGTAATTTCATCTAAATTTAAGAATGATATGCTGATAATTATACTGTATATAGATAATCGTCACATAGAAATTCTTTCTGGGCCTATTTAAAATCAAGTCTATGGTACTTATATAAGTATAATATTATTGTTCGTCGTTGTTTCTCGATGATGATCATCACCACCATCAATTATTATTTTCATCGTCATCGTCATCATCATTAGTATCATAATCATCATTACCATCTTAATATCTATCACAAACATTATCATTATCATCATCATCATCATCATCACCGTTGTCGTCATCATCATCATCACCACCATCATCATTATCATCATCGTCCTCATCCTCATCATAATTATCATCATCATCATGAACACCACCACAATTTATAATTAATAATGATCGTCTCATCGAACGGTTGTCACCTCCATACGGTATTAGACAACAAAGTAATTGTCTAACGGCATTAGAAAACAAAGCCAATAACCAGAATAATAATAGGCTTATTAATCGTCGTCATCCTCATGTTGAGGTAAAGAGAATTTTGGCTGGATGTATTATGTTTCGTTTTATTACTGTATTTCAAAAATAAATACTGTAAAAAAAACCATGATTATCCTCATCGTCTCATCATTGGCATAACCATCGTTACCACCATTATCCTCAACACAATCATTATTCTTCTCTTTGTCATTATTAGCGCCATTGAAATTTACTTCATCATAATGTAGGGCAGGCCTACCATCATTATTTTCATTTTAAAAATGTCTTCATCAAAATGACTCTCCTTCGCCTCATCATTATTATTCTATTCTTTTTCTCGTCGTTATCACCCCATCATTCCTCCCCTCTCCATCATCAGTACCATAATCACTCTCATTTTCATAATCATAATCCTTATCATTATCCTCCCCATAAACATCCCCATCATCCTTATAAGCAACATCACCAGCATAAACTTCATCTTCCTCATCATCTTTTCTTTTTCTTCAATTGTCTCCTGTGCAGTGAAATACGATCGTATTCTGTCAACATATTTAAATTTAAACCGTACTTGTACGTTTCAACATTTAATTATTTACAAATATGTATTCGTCCTACGCATTGCCTCAAGAAGCTGGAACTGTTAACACCTGATCGCATACCAAGCGGATTTGAGGTACTTACGGATTGAGCTTTGGAACGATTGTGGTCTGGTTTTCCATCTGAAGGCGATCAGATAGACTGGAATCGCCGTAAAGGTGAGGCATATTCCAATAATGGTTTCCACTGGTTTAGCCACTGCTCCCAGGATAACCAAGCAACAACACACCACCAAGAACCAAATTACCAAAATTATATTTACCTGTCGTAAGAACAACAACTCAACTGATAATTAAAGAACAGTGACAGGCCTACTATATAATAATCCGATGCTATATTATAATAGCAATAAAAAAAAAATAACAATAACGACAACAAAATTTAAAGTAAATAATAATAAATAGGCCTAACAATAACAACAATAATAATATTGTTTTTACTATTTTTAGTATTTACGAATATTTCCATTTAGTTCCTGATCTCTGATAGTTGAATTAATTTGGACTAATATTATAATTATTATCTAATATAAATTATATTAACACAAATGTTTTCGGTATTAACTGAATAATCGGCCATGTTTTTTTTTTGTCACGCCCATTATTTAACTCTGAGTTCGCTTCGATAACTTTTAATTTGTTAATGAAGCAACAAAAAACACGCAGTTTTCAACAGAATGTAACAGTAAAATAAGGCCCTTTTTTTTGTTCTTTCTCTCTAAAGATTTGACTAATTGATCTACAAACAAATGTACACTTGAATAATTTAAACTTTTAAGCATATTTTACCACCAAACACAAATGCTCATGTGCACTTTAAAGAACCCAGTACATCTTTCGAGATGAGTAGGGGGTTACCCCGGTGTACTGGTTCATTCGGCCCCTGTCGTGCACAGATGAAAGTGCGCCGGTTTACTGGCTGCTGAAGACATGAAGTGACCCTTAGGGGAGGAGAAAGATATTGTAAAGTGCAACATCTAGTCCCGAGCGCATAGAGACCATGTATTATGCGCTATATAAGTTTCCAACCATTACCAATCAAAAGCTTCTATCGTTTAATGTCACCAAATGAGCATTTGTCATTGCGCAGTTTTCAATCGTCTTTTACTTTCAACAAGTAGCTTAAAACGGACAGAAATGAAAAAATTTCGATTAAGCAGCATTCACATCGGATCCGAGCATAAACTCGGACCGCGTTTCCGATGCGCTCTGGGGCGGATGCAGGATTTGGCGGTAGGGGGGTGCGTGCACAAATTTAAGGAAATAGTACCTGTAGATGGGCCGGAAATTACACTTTTATATAGTAAAATTCATCATCAAGATTTTCGGCAACCACAGAAAACATTCTCTTTAATGTATTTACTTTACCTACTTAATAATAATAATATGTCGTTCTTATATAGCACTTCATGCCTTTACAAGGCCTCTAAGCGCTTCACATTACTACCCCGGTCATTGGATCAAAGCCGTAAGTCCACAACCACCTCAGCCCCACCATGGTTGGGGCCGAAGTGAGAAATTTTTAGGAAATAGTACCTTTAGATGGACGGAAATGACACATTTATACAGTAAAATTCATCATTATCACACCATCATTATTTAGTCTAGATGAAGCGCCAGCAAATTCCTCATGATCTTTAATCAGGGATTTTCAGCAACAACAGATATCTAATTAATACGAGTAATGTACCATAGAAAATAAAAATAAAGAAACACTTTCTTTGCTATATTTAATATACTCGACTTACCTCAAAGCCGTGTGGCCACATTCACCTCAGTCCCACCATGGTTGGGGCTGAGGTGAGAAAATTTGAGGAAATAGTACCTCAAAATGGCCGGAAATGACACTTTTAAATAGTATAATTCATCATCACATTACCATTATAATATAGTAAAAATGAAGCGCCAACAAATTCTTACGATCTTTTATCAGCTATTTTCGGCAACCATAGAGATCTAATTAGTATGTGTGAGGTACGTTACCATAGAAAATAAAACTTAAAAACATTGTCTTTGATGTATTTACTTTACTTACTTCAAAACTGTGAGTCCACACGTCTCTCAGTTCCACCACAGTTGGGTCTGAGGTGGTAAAATTTGGGGAAATTGTACCTCTAGATTGCCGGATATGACACCCTTATAATATAGTAAAATTCATCATCATCGATTTAATTAATCGCTGTGATGTACCATAGAAAATATTATTTCATGTGCCGAAACCCTATCTTATCTTTGCACTTTTTTTTCTCACTCGAGTAGAGTATTATAGGTCATTCAGATGTTTGCGGGGAGAGATAGAACTGGGTATCTTGCTATATAAATAAGATTTACTCTGGCTGTACAGCGCTCTCTCGTTAAAACCTGGTATGGGTCACTTATGCATTTATATCAACAATTTTTTTAGGCATATCTTGTTGACTCACAAAAAGTGAGGGGACCAACCCTTCCCCCTTAAAAAGTATGTGAGGGTTGTTTACAGGGCTGGCGCCAGCGTGGGTGAGGGAGAACACTCGTCGGGGAGAGCTGACCCCTCCCCCCCCCCACCGTCGGGGAGAGAAACCACAATTCGTCGGGGAGAAAAAAAATCAATGAAGTATTTTGTAGATATTAGTAGACTCTAAAACCCCTAAATTGTCAAAATTAAGGGAATTGAGGGGGTTCGCCTCCTAGACGACTTTCGAGACATTTAAAGCGACGTTCGACCACGCCCACTTATTTCTCGTCGGGTAAATATTCCCCCTTGTCGGGGACCCCTCACACTCCCCCCCCCCACCGTCGGGCAAATCCTGTGGCTCCACCCCTGGACGTTTATCCCTTCCTCATGGTCTGCGCCAATTAGTGCGTGATTGTCCACCACCTCAGCCCCCAGGCGCTGATAGCGAGCGTTCGATTTTCTGATCGGTTCGGTAGGTTTTCCTATCTGAAAATTCAGGTTCGTTGTGAATACACCTCATTCTGTATATCGTTATAGCGTAGACTCATGGTATAGTATAACATGTCCTTGATCCTTGATCAGTAGTCGCAGAAACTAAAACTTACTTTTAGTGGTCTATGCAAATCGGGCTTCGTCCTACGTAGATTTAACAATCCACTAATCGTAACAGCCGTCGATCCCCACGTGACGAAACTAAAGTAAGTCAAGAGCTGGTCGAAGTCATTTACAAACAAATAGCAAATTGCAATCATGCACTGCAGGAGAAAAATAAGAAACAAAATGTGAGGAATTGATATTTGTACGATAAGCATCATGCATCATGTTTACAAGAAAAAATCCCCCCCTCCCAAACACACATTCGGTCAGGATTTGTACCCACGACAAACGAGCCTACAACCTTCAGCTGTTTTATAATGTATATATGGTCATTCTAAGGTAATAAAATAAAAACATATAAATCAACAAAAAATAAAAACTAGCCTTTTAAAAAATAATTGAAATATGAAAATATTACCGCTGTTATATAAAAATTAAAATTTTAATCATATTAAACTTCATATCAAATTGTACAGAAGTAACTAACATAGCATTTCTTTGCAGACTATACAGTTTGGATCCATAGCATGTGCTCATAGACACATAGTAACCAATGTTACTAGGGCTTTATACTACTCATAACAATGTAACTGTTGACGGGAATTGTAAAATTTAAACAGCTACGGTATTTTGTGCCAAAAACTCAGATAGCGAAACAGTTTGGAATTAGTGTAATAACATTAAGGTATTTGGCATACAGTATCTAGTAAAATATCCATGTCGGTCTTAAACCATTTCAACATGATTACACAAGCAAAAAAGGCGTAGTCGGAAATATAGTATTATATTTTATTTATTTATTCATTCATTCGTTTGTTCGTATATATATTTATTCATTCATTCATGCACGCATTTATAT
>NW_022701523.1:422061-424196 GCF_011630105.1 Anneissia japonica
ATATATATATATATATATATTTAGTTATCAAAACAATATTTAGGCAGGATGACATATACAAACGAGATGGTAACGTTGTTCTACAATATGGTCCTGCTATAATACCATAAACAACATACAAGGAGGCTACCTAAAACAATACAATATTTATACATACGCCTAGTAAGCTATCCGTGTAGTACTATTATTGTGTTGTCAGTCTAGCATTTTAAACAAAACAGATAAATATACTGATATTATATTCACTATGGGCCTTTTTTTTTAATTCTGACATTTAATCTCTAAAATTAGCTTCCGAAATTAATCAAATTAATCATTTCCCTTTGTTACCTATCAGTCTCTTATTTGAGTTAAATGAAAAGAATATGAATTGTTATCTCCATCTTTCTGTTTTAGACATAGACAACTTTGAAGAGTGAGCAGTCAACAATACTCTTAAATTATATCCATTGAAAATCAATATAATACTAGTATCAGCTAAAGTCATATCTTATTGAAATTTCGTCCATAGCCATTGTTCATTTATATATCAATATTATTGTTAATATTTATAATTTGAATAATAGTATTAGTGTGTGTATTTGTGCAATATCAGTCTAAGCTGACATCCGCAGATTCAAATTCTCACCGATAATAACAAAGACGGTATGGGTGTCTTGCGTTCTATGTGGATCATCGCAAGAAGCGCGGGCAGGTGGCCGTCCCGGGCTGCTACGAAATTCAATCTGAAAGAAACAAGAGAGACTGACTCTAGTGAACTTCTGACCTAGAGCCTAGATATTATAACCCCATAGGACAGCTGGATCGGCTAGTTTATCCCGCTGCTTTGATGCTCAAACTTGTGGACACAATCATATGATATCAATACAATATTTTACATGTTAAAATGCATCTCAATGTGCTTAATCAAGTTCAATATTGGAGACCGAGTAAGATTATGAGTTTCAAAAAATCTAACATAAATTTTGAGAAGTGACGTGCCATTGTGCGAGAGGAAAATACCATTCAGAATTAAGTCTATGTAAATAAGGTTACACTGTGCACACAGTCAATCAAAGAATTAAATAACAGAGAGTTTTGGTTGTTTCATTATAACATCAGATGGATGAATACCATCCTAAATTTTTTTTTTTAAATCGTCAAATGATAAGGAGTCAACCTATGAATAATATAACAAGTGAATTCGTAGTTTTGAACTGCGCATGCCCGTAAAAAACGAACATACACACAACATTGGTTTATGTCGATTGACCTTGGTACGGGCATGCGCAGTTCAAACTACGAATTAGCTTATTGCATTAGTTGACGCACGCACAACATTATTTATAGTCTATATGGAGCTTTTATCCTTACCTTGAACCGAGTAAAAATCCGCCATTGGCCGTACCAAATACTGACAGAGCAACGCCTACTGGGATTAGAAATGCCGCTGATCCTAACACCTTGTAACCGAATGTCTAGCGAAAGATTGAAATTAGGAGGCCTATGTAAAAGTGACTAATTGATAATAAATATTAACGTATTACTTTAGGAAGTGTGCATAATTAAGCATAGTTTTTAAAAATTATTATTTTCCCACTTAAAAGTCTAAAGCGAAAGGTTGATTGTGTTACCATTTACACTAACATCAGAATCTATATAATAGTTTATCGTAAACTTACACATCTCGGCCTACAAACACACATCAATGCATACAAACATACACCATTCATGCATGCACCATACATCCATACAAGGTTTAGTTTCGTTAATCATTATCACTGATACTCGAATACATGCATTGATTTGATGTGCATTAAGCTCCATTTGGCTGCATATCAACATATTTACTTATGTTAATATTTTAATCCAACAATTCATTATTTTACTTGGCCGGTCAGATTCAATCTTACTAAATAAAAAAAAAATTATATGTAATTAATTTTTTGCTTCTAAATTGTATGATTACTTTGGTACTATATAGTTGGCCTAGGCCGTGCGTGCATTTTATCATTATTTTTGGCAGCTTGGATAGGTTAATGATGCACAGGGACATCGCATTCATCCATTCCTTGTGTCCTCAAAACACTTGCGCGGAACATTAATAACTATTTTTAATAATAACAACAGAATCTTAAAATTTTTATGAGATGAAT
>NW_022701523.1:425674-432913 GCF_011630105.1 Anneissia japonica
ATATATGCGAGTTTCCATCCAGTGTTAGGTGCTCACGCATGCGTGTAGAGAAATGTCGACTTGTTTCGCCAACGTAACAAGCATTACAGCCTGCACATACAAATTTGTAAACAACACGCGAACGGAGACCAACTGGGATGGGATCTTTAGCTGAAAATTTGAATATAATTTTCCTTATATCTCCATTAAAAAAAAAATTGAATTAGCCTCCCCCCCCCCCCTTGAACGCGCCACAGATTTCCGAACAAGGTCGAAGTCGAGATTGCTTCCACGACCTCAATGAATTATTTATTATGAGGGTTATCCTTGATATGGGTTCCCCGACGAAAACTTCACTTTTCCCCGATGGATAAAAATTACCCTTCTATGTAGCTCAGAAATGATACTCCAACTGTGGCGGGTCCAGGAAGTCGAAATAGAGGGGTTCCAGGGAGAGTCTTGCGTAAATAGAATGTCCACCCATATTTTTTCTTACCTCAGCCCCAACAGTTGTGGGGCTGAGGTAAGAAAAAATATGATTATGGCACCTGTAGATGGCCGGAAATGGCACTCTCAGATTAAAAGTTGAATACAATTTTGTTTGTTTTCTCCATTTTTTTAAAATAATTTTGAAAAAAAAAAATGGGATGGGGTCCCGTGCTGACTGGGTTTCCCCTTGAATCTGTTCAATAGAACACTTGACATTTTTTTTTACTCAATATAGTTTTTACAACTTATAACACATTAACTACAATGTACTGTAAATTCTGTAGTTAACTTTCAGACAACTTCATTTAAAAAGTGGCCTAATAAGTATCTTATTGTTTTCGTTAAATTAGAGTTTAAATGTGGTTATATTACGCTAGTTTGACGGTTTACCGTAAGCCAATCAGTTACGCTTACTATACATCTTCGTGGTTAGCATAAAGAGAACTAGAACGTCGCTCCATTAAAAGTGCCTACCTCCCCCCATATGCCTAAATACAGAATTCATGAATGCAGGCGATTTTTTTCTGCATGCTCGAGGGTGGGTTTCAAGGAAACTTTACAGACGCACGTTTACAGACGTCAATCAACATTTGGTTGCTCAACTCAAAAAGGGAACTTGTAATGTTCGTTAGAAAATGAAAAAAAAAATGTATATTTTATAATAATAATAATATAATAATAATAATAATAATAACAATAACAATAACAATAACAATAATAATAATAATAATAATAATAATAATAATAATAATAATAATAATAATAATAATAATAATAATAATAATAATAATAATAATAATAATAATAATAATAATAATAATAATAATAATAATAATGATAAACGAAGTGATCCCTGATTTTAGTTAGGCCTATGATGAATACATACGCCTACAGCATCATCAACAGCCCACTACCACTCCCCTTCCCAAACTGTCACTAGTTAAGGATGTCCCATAAAACCAAATTAATTAAAGATATTACCACCCTATTTATTGTAAGCCTACTTAGTTGTTTCTATGCCTTGTTGAAATTGTATTTTTCCTCTCCAAAAGAGAGGGGATTACACTCGCCTCTCCAGAGGAGCGTGATTACCCTTGCCTCTCTAAAGGACAGGTGAAGGGTAGAGCTATGTAGTAGCGCTCACCTGTGTGGGTGTGTGTGTGTGTGTGTGTGTGTGTGTATGTGTGTGTATTTTTCTGGGCGCATTAATAATAAATTACTGGACCAAATTACTTCAATTTTTTACTCATTGATAGTATTACATGTATCTCAGTTCTCGAATTTGGTGCTGATCGGTTATAAATAAGTTGCAGATTTTAGAATGTTATTTATTTCAGGTCACAATAGACAGATCCAACTCAAGCGGAACGTTCGGCCTCGTTTGGCTAGGCCGAGCCGACGCGAGTTGATCGACCGCGGGCCAGAGTAGGGGTGTCTCAAATTCTAGTCGGAGTACTGGAAGCGGTCCGATGATGCTAGCCCTCGATTGCCTAGGCCGATCGATCAACCGCGGGCCATTATTTTCAGTACATAGATTTCATTTCATTTCATTTATTTCGTCTCATTAAAATACATACATAAAAAACAACAACCGGTTACAATACAACAAAGTAAAAGATAGGCCTATTTCGCAACAT
This sequence comes from Anneissia japonica, assembly GCF_011630105.1. Taxonomy (NCBI): domain Eukaryota; kingdom Metazoa; phylum Echinodermata; class Crinoidea; order Comatulida; family Comatulidae; genus Anneissia; species Anneissia japonica. The sequence goes on from NW_022701523.1 coordinate 427,780, forward strand.
GACGAGGGTTTGTCATCTCAGATAGTACAATGATATTTTCAGTTGATAATATGCTTTATATTTTTATAATTGTAACTTTTATTTATCTGTATTCATTTAGTTTTGTATGGGTCAAGCCTGCTGGTGGGAGTTTTTCCTCTGTCATAAAGGAGTGAACCAATAAAAAAATAAATAAATAGATAAATACTCGTATAGGCCTATAGAATCTGAGTTTATTGCTCTCTTTCTATTGCTACATTCTGAGATTGATTTTCTTTTTCTTTGAAAAATATAATAATAATAAAAATAATAATAATAATAATAATAATAATAATAATAATAATAATAATAATAATAATAATAATAATAATAAAATAATAATAATGATGTCATCTTATTAGGCGCACGTATCCATCTCTTGGTAGAACTGCTTGCGGTGCCGTTTTCCACCTGCAGAGTGTAGATGTAGCCTTTTTCTGCATTATTATATGAATTTTTTAAATTTTATTTAAATTATTTATTTATTTTTATGTATATTTATTTATGACAGACCTGACATAGATGGGAAAGATAGGCAAAATAAAATGCAAATATTCTTCGGCGCATTCCCAGACCTCTACCTAGGTGGCTCGAACAATGGAACTGGAAACACATTTGCCCTGCCACAGACGACCGGGTGCTCTCAGGAGTTATAATCGAGACAATGGCCCCAAAAAATAAATGCCGGCCAGTGAAAGACGGGGGGGGGGGGGGGGGGAAGCAGTTATTGTATTTGATCAAAATGAGAAATTAAAAGAAAAGATTTTCAGACATGAACTCACAAAGTTCTAAACCTACCAAATAAAGGAGAAGAAACCATCCTCCATACATAAAATAATAATTTCATCAGTGTTCGTTTTTGATATCTGATCAACTTACCACTGCGACTGCTTTAGACATTAGCACTTCTTGAGGTGACATGACCGAGAAATAGGCAACGTTCGTCATCACATATACAGCCGTCACGATTGGGATTGAAATGATGATGGCGAGAGGTAAGTTTCTTGAAATAGAATAAAATAATAAAGGCATAAAAAAGTGTAGCAGCTTTTACACAAAATGGTGGGATATAAGCTAGGGATAATATTTTTTACTTTGACTTTGAAAGCTACCGTAATGATGATATTAAAATGAAGAGAGATTTATGTTATATGATATGGTTGTATATAATAAATAAACAGCTATAAATAAATAACTATAATAAACAGCAATAACAAATCTGAAAACTCAATTAAAAATACTATCTCAATTGACAGGATTTGATATCGAATTCAGGCCTGCTGAACAAATTTAAAAATGAAAAATATAAAGCAAATGTTTCATTTTAGGCCGTGACCACCGAGCGTAAAAATTAAAAGAAAAATGGATATCTGAACCTGTAGCGTATATTTCGGTTACTTATTTTACAATTCAAAATTATAATGAAAAAATAATTGATGTACATCTCTGTAGCTTAGGCCTAATCTTTACATAACATTTCTGCCAGCAACGTAGGTCTTCACGTGACATACCGTATGCCTAGTAAAATGAAATGAAAAAAAAAAACATTGATGTACATTTTTGTAGCTTAGGCCTAATCTTTGCATTTCTTCCAGCAGTAAGGACTTCACATGTCTAGTAATATGTCCGTAAATTATAACTGCTATTTTTTCGATATGTGACTAATTAAAAGTCGATAACTTATTAAATGTTTTACGCCAATTTTAATGTCTTCTTGGTTTTCGGTGTTTTTACCTACTTTTTCGGTTTCAGTTTGATTATGTTTGTCCATATCCTAGTCAAGTTATATTTTGTTACAGGGAATGGACAGTATCTACGGTATATCTACGGCGGAGGAGATTGACCTGGAAGACGTATTCACTCCTTTATTTGTTAATATTCGACTCCTCTAAAATAATTATATATTGTTAAAATGTAAATACAAAATCAAAGGCAAATAAGGGGTGGCCCTGTCGGGGAGAGTTCCCCTCCTCCCCGTAAAAAAAATATTATTTTCATATTAGTAGACTCTAAAATCGATTAAATAAGCCTTTGAAACCAAAAATTGTCAACATTTTCTGGGTCTTCGCCCTCTGGACCACTTTCGAAACCTTTTAATCGAAGCTCGGCCACTAGGACTCACGGCGGTCTACACAGTATTTTTAGTGCACATGTGCTATTATGCACACCAGACCACTGGTTTAACGTCTCATCCGAAGGACAAGTTAATTGGGAAGCAACGGGTAGGAGTAGTGCGCATTGTCAGGTCTAACTCCCTCTGTCCAACTATCCTCACAAGCGAGTATAGATAGCCAAGTATCCAACCTCCTCTCTCACAAAAAAAAAAACAAAAAAAAAAAACGTATTCGTCTATTTAGAGACAATCTGGTCGTTAGCCATTTTCTATTATTTACAGGAGCCAAGCTACGTTTAATATTCTCAAAAAAGCGTACATCACAAGTCAATAAACACAAATCAAGGCAAGTACATGAACACAGGCAATACGAATTAAATATTAACGCTACACATGTAACAAAGTAAATTGCGCTCTTGGGGTACGGACTCACTGCAGACCCACGCTACCGTAATTGATGTTTTGGCCACAATCAGAATAGTTAACTATGTAAAGTAGGTCCGTAATGTCTGTGATTAGTAACCATAATGGAAGCTCGGTAGGCAGATAACTTGACATATGGGCCAATTGGTGCGCTCGGAAGGCGGCAACATTAAGAGAGCACGTTATGTTGGCGTTGGGCTAGACGATTTATAGTTCTCAATCAGCGTATTCGACAATAACTACTCAGAAGGGAGGCTTTATATGAGTGATGTTTAATTACAATTATTGTAAATGAGGGTGAGAAATCGTCATATTGGACATCACTCACATTGATTGACGACTCCGATTTATTTATCATGGGAACGCGTTTGTAAATCATAAAATGAAATATTAGTTTTCTAAAGCAGGACGTTCATACTTTCATACGATAATTCTGGATAATTTTTAATATGAATTGAAAATGTGTAGTGCAAATCAAGAAATAAAAATTTATTTTTTTCAATAGCATTTAATTCGTTCCAGTACAATAAAATCCAGAATGAGGTAAAGAGATAAAGTTGACTCACCCTACCAAGGTACCAACAAAAACCCAACGCTTGTTTTGGCATGATTTAAATACACTGATTGAAAACGGGCAATTCCGAGTAAATCTTTTAAAATTGGATCAAATTATGAAACGAAATATCTTATACACAAGCATGAGTAAACTGCTATCAAATCTATTCCTCAGTTTCAATGACATGATATGCTACAAAGGGCCAAGCCTATTTTTTTTATTGAGGAATTATTTAATAAAACCGATATGCTACGATGTATCAACTTCACTGCGTATGGATCACTCAAGAACGGTGTGGGTTTAAAAGTTATGGCACCACATCTTTAAAAAGCAATATATAGCCTGAAACCTCCCTGCTGAAACTTAGCAAGCACTATAAAAGTAGGCCTATATCATGTCAAAACGCATAGGCGTAGATCCCGGGGGGATGGGGGATATAACCCCCCAATATTTGACAAGGGGGGGGGGAATGGTCCATTGTATCATCCCCCCCCCCATATTTTGACTATGTATGGGATAAAATGGAGCTTTACACACTTCAAAAGACTGTCACAGAAATAATTTGCACTGTCTTATGCGCTTACAAAGATGAAAATTAGCATAATGTATTAATGTTGATAACAAAATTATTTTATCTGGAACCAATCTAAGCTCTTCTTCCTTAGATGTTAGATGTGCTTGCAAAGAGAGCCACATTTCACGCTGAAGGGTGTGTACATCAGTAATGCTAGGTCAGTTCCAAGAATGTTTAAGGTTATATCGGTTGATGAGGAATTTATTGATTAGGCCTATAATAGCAAATTGCATCAATTTATTTTGCAAAAACAAGGTTTCCAGCTTCAGAGGAGGGCATATCTCCTGTCCGCACAAGGGCACACATTGGCGCTAACACCAGGCGCGTAACAGGGGTCTTGGGTCAGAGTGGGTATTTATTTTTTTTATTTTATTTTTTTTAAATTTCAACCATCTTTAAAGAGGGTAACCCTTCTAGTTTAGCCCAGTAGGTTAACTGATATTCAGGGGCCCTCTTTAATAAAATTAAATAACAGTACAACCAACATCATAACAACATAATAATAATAATAATAATAATAATAATAATAATAATAATAATAATAATAACAACAACATACAATCCTCATTAGTAATTTACCATACCCACCCCACCCCACCCCACTCCCCATATAGAAAACAATACGACATAGGGCTTATCTTATTTATAATATAGGCCACACACGTGTGTTTGAAACTAAATATAAGCATTACCATCATGGTTTTATTTATTACAAACATATTCTTTCACCATTTATACACATTGAGGCCCTTTAGGTTAAAATGATCTATCTTAAATTTGTCTTTCTTGAGTTTGGGACTATTATGTGTTTAAATAACTTAAAAGGATAAAACTAAAAAAGCCCTAAAAAATGCGCGCCAAGCGCGCAAAATATTTTTGTGTTTTTAATTCTAATTTCGTCGGAATTGATGAAAACTCCCTAAAATGTGCAATTTATAGAGGAAATTGGCCTACCGTAACAAGAAATGCACGCAAAGAATTTGAGAATTTTAGACACATATAGGATGCAATTGTCAAGGGGTGGAGAAAGATTTTCCAAAGATGGATATTTTCCCCTTGTCCCCCGGTGTTTTTAATTCTAATTTCGTTGGAATTGATCAAAACTCCCTAAAATGTGCAATTTTTAGAGGAAATTGGGCCATGTTAACAAGAAATGCGCGCGAAATTTGAGGTTTTTAGGCACTTTCAGGGGATGAAAGGGCATTTATTAAGGGGTGGGGAAGATTTTTCAAAGATAGATATTTACCCCTTGTCCCCCAGTGGTTACGCCATCGGGCAGCATAGATCAAAGGAGTTATGACAGTTTTTGAAGTGGAGAAGGTTTGCAGAGTGTTGTGAGTCTGGTCATTTTTATTATTGTCTTTATTTTTCTCTTCTCTCTCTCTTTTTCTATCCTTTTCTTTTCCTCTTCTTTCTCTTTCCCTCCCTTTCCCCTCTTTTTTTTTTTTTT
>NW_022701523.1:432979-434262 GCF_011630105.1 Anneissia japonica
GGGGGCCGTTTTCCCCCCGCCCCCCCCCCACGCCTGTTACGACACTGGCTAACACGCCAATCATCCCCCCCCCCAAATAAAAAATATTTTTCTACGCCACTGTCAAAACGTATGCACAACACTGTATTATTGTATATTTAATACCCTTCCTTGATGATAGAATTTCGTTCACCAATCGATTCAGAAACCAATACGTTGTGCATCCGAAAAAGTAACCCCACCACTCACATGCTTCGTAACGGAAACCTGAGCAGAGATCTATGCGAACATGCAGTACAGTACGTCTAATGGTTTGTAATAATTGTCTTGCCCAAACCCAACGGATGGACCAAGAGAAGAACGTCTAATGGTTTAACGGTAGGCCTGATATTTCAAAATGTTAATTTTCAATTATAAATAATATACAGTATTTGATACTTAATTTGGATTTTAGTCTTAAGCCGGGCACTCACTGCGTCGTCGGCCAACTATACTCCCTGTGAACGCCAGACGATGCGACGCCGTCTGATTGTCGGCAGCAGTCTAAACGGATCGTCATTCAAACTCGGTTTCCATAGAATCGCTCACAGTTGCCGACAGTTGTCGGGAAGGTTGAACCTGGTTGAAGGTTGAACTTTGACGATTGCGTTGCAGACGAATTGGTGTGCCTTTCCGATTGCGGCAGGGCAGCTAGCAATGCACCCTGAATTGTCTGTAACGCAATCGGCACAGTTGAACCAGGTTCAACCAAAGAGTATAAAACTGCAAGAGGTCCGACTGCCGGGGATTCTTTGGAACGCAATCCTATTTCAAAAAGTACTACCCAAAAGGGGCGTGGCTTTAAAAAGTACGTAATGTGCGTTCATATCGAACGCGTGCTGCGCGTCTATGGAATGTATGCTGGAATTCGAAACGCAGCACGCGTTCGATACGAACGCCTTTAACGTTCTTATGAAGGACACGCCCCTTTGTGGGAGTACTTTTTAACGTTCCATTGCCTGTATACAAAATAAGGGCAGTTGGACCTCTTGCAGTTTTATACTCTTTGGTTCAACCATGGAGGTATTATTGAGAAGGAGATCACTCGGCAACAGATCAATTTGACGCGACAAACCTATGTGTTCCCCGCTTTTGGATCGCGCGCGGGCGTATTACCCTATAATTCACATTTTTTCGTTAGCAACAACTTGGCAACGACATACATTTATACGCTTCCAGCAGAGCAGTTGTGCAATAAAACGTTTGATTTTAACCCATTAAATATCTTTATAATGAACAATGTTCCCCTGATTAGATTTTTTCGG
>NW_022701523.1:434301-436851 GCF_011630105.1 Anneissia japonica
ATTCGAAACTTTTCTTGGTGGAAAATATTAATATGTTTGATATTTTATGAGAGATAAATGTATCAGCTTCAAAATAGAAAAGATTGCGCAGCCATAGTGATTGACAGTATGTAGAGCGCATTGAGAAAAGAAGGTGCTCTCCATTTCGTCATGTTCAATTTTTTGGTCAACTATGCCTGCTGAAAATTTGATGGCGGGGAACACATGGGACTCCAAAGGCATCGCGCAAACGTTCTTTATGCGCTGCGGCAACTTTGATCTTGGTTCATTTGCATAGCGCTGCGTGCGCGTGGCTTTGCCGAGTGATCTCCTTCTCAATAATACCTCCATGGTTCAACCAACCTTCCCGACATTTTTCGGCGACTGTCGCCGATAGGGTGAGCGATTCTATGGAAACCGAGCTTAAAACTATCCGCTGCGCGCGTGTCGTGGCGTTGCATTCTCCAACATTTTCAAAACTGTAGTTACATTTTATCAACAATTTATGGGGACAATTATGGTTAGCAATGAGCTGTAGAACCATGCCTATCCCTATAATGTTAAAAAAAATGCCGACCGGCCAGACCTTTAATTGTGAAATATTACTGTGCTGGGCCAACACAACATTTTTGACCTTCCATACGATGTTGCGCTAAATAACAGGTCTTATTTTGCGACATGCGAATACTAAATTCGGATCGAACTAAGCTCTTGGCCAAAGAATGAACGCTGTAGGATAGAACTAGGACGGAATAAGTGGCCGTGTCGTCTATCAGTCAAATGTTGAATACTTTTTGTATAAAGATTTAATTCTTCGTTAAGACCAGGATTTGATGATTTCCGCCTTGTCAATAATGCAATAATACACGACTCAAAGCACATAGTCATTGGTATCAACATAGCACACAGACCTACACAGAATGTATAGAAATATCTGCCAAAGATCGAAAATAAAAACAACCTCCACCGGGATTCAAACCCGGGACCTTTCACGTACACGGCCAAGACCACGAATGCTTTGTGATGGATCCGAGCTTTTTCAATTACGTGTCTGATGTTATAAACGGAATAACGATATTATCACATGAACAGACATCTTTACGGACCTCCTCGACTGCACATAGACCAAGTTTCGGCAAGTTAAATTATAAACTATAATAATGATAGGCCAAAGTAAACAGATAAAATCAAGATTCTCGTGGTCGTTACCACGAAACTGTATAATATATGGGCCTATGTGCCTAGGCCTATATAGTGTATATATTACCAGTACAGTAGTAAAATGTGTTTATAGGCCTATGTATATTACTGTATATTTACACCAATAAGCATATTTATTTAACATTTTAATGGTCCTCCTGTTTTAGATGAGGTCTATTACCGGTATATATTTCTCTATATATTTACTGCTTACATAGCCTATAATATTTGTTAGCGATCGTTTTCTGTGTGGACCACAGGAATTGTACTGACCAACTCTCTCCTCATACTAATTATGACTGCTCCTCTTTGTATTACTTCTTTGCTCACCTTAATATTTATGTTATTCCAATGCACGTCATTACTTTATATGTGTTGTCGGGCGTTATTATAAATTATTACTAATATTATTATGCTATTATTTCTGATTCCAAATGAAATATATTCTTTACCGATGACTGGACATTACCTGATAATGTTCAGTAGTGCTACCGCACCACATTAATTTCAATATTTGTATTAATTAAACGATACGTAATATACTGGTATTCAATTTGGAAAAATAAATTAAGGTTTGACCTTGTATAGCTTTCATATTCTTTAAAATAGAAACATTTAAATGCTGGAAAGGTGGTTTTGCGGCCTTGTCAATGTTGGATAGGCCCTAAACATAATTTCCTCAGCACGGGGTGGACTTAATAATATGTTCTATTTCTACAATTGCTTTGCCTATGGGACTTTACGTTCATGGTCAGGCGAGACATTCTAACAAAAAAAAAAACAAAACACAAAACTAGAGTAATTATGATATTTGGGGTCATGCACCACGATTGGTCATTAAATAGAAACTAGGCAACTCAAACGAAACCTTGTTTTTGAATTACATAATTGGAGTAAAGCATGAAGACGGTCATCGCCCTGTGTAATCAGGTGATTTACAAGCTAAGCGCATTCCAATTTCACTAAAGTATTATTCCTTATAATGGATTTATGCAATTACATATTGCGACATTTGTATTAAAATACACACGTTTTGTTAGTCAATAGAATGAGGTTAATTCTTTGATACGTTACATTTTATACGTTGGCACTTACAATGTCAACCACAGGCCTCATATTGTAATACATTATTATGCCTATTATTATTTTGACATATTATTGTGTTGCAAACATATCAATGATACACAGAGAAAGAGAAACAACAGTCACACTGAAAAGTATTTAAAAATTAATTCAGTTTTGGGTATTTATAAACTTTGGTCCCAACATTCCCTTGTAGGTCTATCCAGTGGCGTAGCTAGAGGTTTTGGCGCCCGGGGGCAAGAGTAGAAAATTGCATTAATTTTTTTCCCTCCCCAACTAATTATGGGT